>NW_022280060.1:4977851-5015660 GCF_004355925.1 Anarrhichthys ocellatus
GTGTGTGTGTGTGTGTGTGTGTGTGTGTGTGTGTGTGTGTGTGTGTGAGAGACAGGAGTTGCTTCTCTGTTTGCTGTAATTAACATTTTTAAAGCAGAGATACAAGTGAATATGTGGGTAAATGTGTCATCAGAACTATTTCCTCTTGCGAGCATGTTGGCACGGGCTGGTTGAATTCCATAGATTCAGACGTCATAACTTGGCGAAGGATGTGGTTTATTTACAAGAACATGCAGAACTTCTAATGGTTGTGGTTGCCTGAGGCAGGTCAGCTCCTCACAGGGGTTCAGACCATCCTCTGTGATTTGGGTTTACGTCTCTGCTCTGAGTGGCGCAGTGTTTTCGGGTCGGTCATCCGTCCGTGTGTGATATCTGAGGAATGCCTTAAGGAAGTTCCTCAAATTTGGCACAAACATCCACTTCAGAGTGAACTGATTAGATTTTGGTGGTTAAAGGTTACTGTGACTGCACAGAACACAATGTCACACATATATCTAACAGGATAAAATGATGTGGTGGCAACATTTTGGACAGACATTGGTGTAAACTGCAACTTGACTGGTTGGCAGAAGCATACATATTCTACATTATTCTTCTGCTGCCAAAATAGTCTCCACCTCCATCTTCTGCCACGGCAAATGTGTACTGACCAGCATTCTGTAGCGTCCAGTCAACAACCTTGTAGTGAAGTATCGTCTTTATCCTGTGTTAACTGTCATAATGATGATAATAAAATCAATTAATATTATAATGGTTGTATTTTCAAATTCTATCTCTTATTGATTTATCTGTATGAGGTGAACTGCAGGTGTGTGTGTGTGTGTGTGTGTGTGTGTGTGTGTGTCATGTTCTACTGCAGTAGAGCACTATGTACCACTGAGAGCACAGGTTTTCCAGCAGGGCAAATAAAGGACACTGTATGTATTTATAGCAGGCCACCTGCAGCCTTTACACGTGTTGGGACCTCTGGTAAACAGAGCTGCCTACAGTCTGAACGCATGTCAGTCCCAGCTGCACTGAAGAAGAAGCCAGTGAGTCACAAGGCTGAGCCTCTGATCTGGGTTAGGTCAGTGGCGATGAGGTGCTCCAGAGGACCTGTACCGCCAATCCAAAACCATCTCCTGTCACCGTGGCTCAGTGCGGTGCACCGTCCGGGGCTCTGACACCGCTTATAATTCGTGTTCATGAAAACGGAGCTGAGCAGGGATTCATCCTGCCCGGCCCTCCAGGGAAGAAAAAGAAAAACCCGGCATCTGCATCCCAGCAGTCTGATTAGAGGTTTCCAGAGATTACTTAACGGTGGTTAACTCCAGTTCTTCTGTCGTCTGCTAAACGCAACACCTGTAGTGTGGGAGGAACTGGGGCTGGAATAGGATGTGGCAAACTGCGGTGAAGGCCAGAGACTGCAGAAAGACACAGTTCATAGTTCCTCTGTTACTGTAACTTACCTGCGGTTCCTCCTATGACACGTTGGGAACATCATTAGGAACACTCTGCAGTGTGCAGACTGTCCTAGCAGAAGCAAGCTGGAGGAATATAAGGCAGCAGATTTTTAGCTGCATTTCGTGAGGTTATCGGCTTCTTTGAAGCCAGCAAGAAAATGCCTGAGGCTTACTCGCAGCTTTGCCGAGGCAGAGCCAGGTTTTCAAGCAATAGAGAACTGTCATTTGTTTATAGTACTGAATGCATCAAAAAGAAAAATGAGTTTAGGTCTACAAATAGGGTGTGGAGTGCAGTTGGTCACCCTCTCTTGGTATCTTACTGATGTTGATAATATACAGCTCCAAAAGAGATCGGAGAAAACGCATGTACGTATGTATGGCAGCGTGGTCAATAATGGAACTATTATTGAACTATAGTTTTAGTTTGTTCAAATGTGATTTATTAAGAGTAGGTTGGAACTTTGAAGTGTTGTTCTGACACCAAATAATTAAGAACCGGTGTATTGATTTCATAATCATGTTTTTCGTCTTTTGTCTTCAACAGAAAATTTCAATACCACGGTCGGAAAATTCCAGTGAACTGCAATCGTTTACTTTTTACCTGTCGAATGTGGGCAGAGATAACCCCCAGGGCAGCTTCGACTGCATCCAGCAGTACATCACCAGGTGAACGCAAACACTTGACTCTCACTCACTTTCATCAAATGTGCAACAGATTCACCGTCTGTAATGTCAATATTTGTACACCGTGGCGATGGATTTGAATACTTAATTTTGGCTCTGTGTAAAGTCTTTGCAGTTGCAAAATGAGTGTTCCCAGGCAGGCAATCTGTATGTTTGACCTGGTTAACTTGAGGGGACTCACGACCTCTGTTGAACACACTTATTAAACAATATGGTTTTGCAAATTCTGCACAGTTGCAAAATTTTAAAAAAGCAGTGTAAATTAAAGCGAGTGCGTTCTTTAATCTTTGTAGACAAGTGTTGTCTCTTTGTGTTTATAGCAGCTGCAATGACACACAACCTGCTGATGATGTGGGTCCATCCCCTTCTAAGCATCCAACCCATTAAACTTGCTCTGCAGACTTTCTCTGGCCAAACATAGTGTGTCGATTTTGTTGCCTGAGTCACGCAAATGGGACCAGATGTCTGCGTTGGAAGAGGAAGGAAGTCGAAAAACAGAATAAGGATCAACAAGAAGCCTCTGCCTCTCTGACCGTCCAAGTTTCTGACCCCATTATTCAGAAAATATTTCTTAACAAGTGGGTCAGGTGGAGGTCATCCACGTCTCTGACTGGATCCGAATCAACCTCGAGTTCCAGTCTGAAGCCCAAATGACAGAGCTCCGCTTCCACCGACTGCGCCGGCACCGTCTCGTTTTCTGCCAAATCCTCATCAAAGTGGAGGAGAATCAAAGAGAGATGGAAAGAATGGGCGTTGATGCGGCAGTGACTCGTACTGTGGGATCCCACAGTTGGCTGGAAATTTAAAAAAAATAAAAGTTGTGCACTCGGGGAGTTTCATGGATCTCATCTGAGCAGGAATGCACAGTGAAGGGATGGCTTATTGCAAATAGTGAGAGATTTAAGGTTAATACTGAGAACTTGTAGTGGCGGATGTATGGTCAGTGTTTTAAAGTAGCATGCCCTAAAATATTACGTGAAATCTGTTTATTTCTTGTCTATCTCAAATAACTGTCCAAATATTCATGGAGCACCTTTTAAAATAAGTAGCGATTCCCCTCTAATCTTTTCCATTGTCTTTCTCTGGATGCTCAATCCCGGACTTCCTCTCTCAACATCTCCCTTTTTTGTTTTGGCAGTGAAGGGAGCATTCAACTGGATTGTTTGGGTGGGATCCAGGACAAGATTACAGTGTGTGCCACAGACGACTCCTACCAGAAGGCCAGGGAAAATATGGCCCAGGTCGAGGAGGAGACTCGCAGTCGGAGTGCCATCGTCATCAAGCCCGGGGGGAGATACGTAGGTGAGGAGACATGATGGCACAGATGCATGCAGACCACCAAACATGCTCCCGTCAGCCAGACATAAGACCAATATTTGATAATAACTCAGCTTTTGGTTGATGGAAAAGAGGAAATTCCGTTTAAACAGCACAAAGGTGTTGTGACTTGACAGGCACGTAGTGGCTGGAAGAATTTCTGTGCCTTGCAAACGGCCAAATGGCCCGTGTGTTTGTGTAGCCTTCCTCGGCTGGTGAATGGGTTCACATTGCACCAGACAGGTTGTTTGGGTCTGGGGCTGAATGGCAAAGGGCCAGCACACTGTCAGCATGCCTCATCTGTAACTGGGACTATATTGAATTTGATGGTGGTTGCTTCCTCAATGGTCGCACAGCCAATGTGCCACACGCACGCTGATCTTCCTTCTCGCTAACCCTTATGAATGTAATTCAAACGCGCCGGGGCCAAAACAACCCCGGGCGTAACGCGTCAACTGTCTGACTTCTTGTTTTGGTCTCCGACCTGCACTATAAAGCACATCGTGCTACAGCTACTGTAGAAAAAAACCCCACAGCAGTGCAGCCTCATTGCCTGCAAAGAAAGAAATCCAGTGTAAGCCTCTTCACTGCTCAGCAGTGAGTCAAAGAATGTCTAGTCCATGTGTGCCGTGGAGCCAAACAGTGTTTTGTTCTCAGTAGGAGGCAACACAAAATTCAGGCTGAATCACCTTTAAAAGAAGGTCTCAGTGGGAGAAGGTGGTGTTGGCTGATGTTTGTAATGCGAGGTGAGTTCTGGTGGACGTGGCAGCGGTTGAGATCAGTGCATGAAACATCTTTTATGAGTCATCTGCAAGATCCCTCAGCCGTTATCAGTCACTGAGATGAAAGATGTTGACTATTTCTCGCTGAGATAATAGTTATTTTCTGTTAAGAAAACAAGCGAGCATTGGCTGCCAGCCAAAAAGTCACAAGAGTCCTTTTCTACCAGCATTTGTTGCTTCAGTGCTAGATTTTAGTCCGAAATTCTACCTGTGGTTGAAATTCTCAGCAATGGTAAAGTGTTTTCTTTTTTTGTGTTAAAATACAACTTGACCAATCCTTACTCAACTGTTCTAATGCGAACCTCCCCCCCCGTCTGTAACTCCACCTCAGGTAAGAAGGTTCAGATCCGGAAACCGGCACCTGGCCTCTCGGACGTCGCCCCGTTACGGAGGACGTCTCGGCCCGTCATCATCTCTAGCAGTACGCTGAAGAAGGGCACGCCTCAGCACCGGCCGCTCCGAGAGCGCCTCACACACCTGCTGGCCCTCAAGCCTTACAAGAAGGCTGAGCTCATCCTGAGGTTGCAGAAAGATGGCCTCTTGCCACTAGACAAGGACTCCCTGGATAGCTACCTGCAACAGGTCTCACACACACACACACACACACACACACGTATCGCCTTTGTTGCCTCTCAACAGCTGCAGAGGCGAGGAGACTTACCCATGCTTCTTTCTCATTTCCTAGGTGGCGAACCTGAACGGGAAGGACAACACCTTCACATTGAAGGACGTTTTGTATAAGGAGATCCAGAAGGACTGGCCAGGCTACACAGAAGGAGACCAGCAGCTTCTCAAGAGAATCATGTTTAAGTATGTCAAAGATGTGGCTCACTCTCACCTTAAAGCCACACGTCGCCCTATTCTGACCATGATTCTCCTCAGCCATAAATCACTCGTGCTTATATCAGTCTACTCTCCTCTGAAGGGTCAGTTTTAGTTTTTTTTTTTTACTGGTTACAAATAGCTGATACTCTTGCATTGCATTTCTATAATAACATATTTTGTGTGCGTGTGTAACTTTGCTAAATCTGACATACCGCCATTGTATTTGCTTTAACTGGGTAGACGGGTAACATTCCTGGGTGTTGAGTACGAGTGTGTGACACTGCAGAGCGCCTTGTGTTGTTGTTTGTGTGGCGAGGAGGAGGCCACAGGGTGGTGACTCTGGTATTTAAGAATTTTAGAGAAACGCCCTTCTATAGAGGAATGACATGTATGCGTTCCCTTTTAAATATCTTGTCACATAAACAATTAAGATGAGGGGTTTTTGAGACATAAGGATTTATAAAGCTGTCATGTATTTCATTCTGTGCACTTCTGGATGTGTAAAACCCACCTTTTTTTTTTATATTTGTTGGACTGGCACGTCGTCTGTGTCCCCCAGGAAGTTTTCTGTGTGCTCCACAGAGTTTCCTCTTTTGTTGACGGCATGAGCTGCTGGCCTTCTTCCCAGTGGAAAAACTTGTTTTCTCGGGATCTGGGACACTAAGGAAAAGCCGGGACACTAAGGAAAAGCCAGATCCCAGCCAGCTATAAATAGACTAGGAAGCAATGCTCCGACACTCAATTTGTGTTTATGTAATGGACTCAAGAATAGCTGCTATCCTCCGTAATTAGCTTACCTGGGGTACAATGCTAAAGGCAGCTAGACACTGGAGAATCGTCACACTTTAGTGCAACTACTTAACCTGAGATGTCCAGCTTTTGTTAAGACTGCTACTAACACAGCTGTGTTTTCTGTTGTATTGGGATTTTAAAAGGGGCCTTTGGTGTTTTATTCTCCTCATTTACATATATAGAGACTCAAATGCTTCACAGTTCATTAGTATATTAACACAAACTACAGCCTTTCTGGCACAGTGCCATTAAAGGTTCTACAAAGTACTCATTACAGTATTGCTTTATTGCATTACAGTGTTGGATTTTCTGTGTGTGCAAGGCATGCATATCCACACATACTTGCAGCCTATTTGTGCATCTCTCTTTAATCGACACTTTGAGCTCTTTTTTTTTCTGTGAGTTTTATCAGCTGACTAACAACCTAATACCCCCCCCGCTGCTCCTCCAGACTTTTGAGCTAATACAGTAAGTCACGCAGGAGAAGCACAGCAACGCGATTGGAACGCACATGATGCAACAGTGTTCCAGCACATGCTGATCCGTGTGTGAGGTGGCACCCGTCCAAGGTTCAGCCATATCGCTCGGCCTGCCTCTCTGACTGTCCTCACCGCAGACACAAACGCACCAACAACCACACACACACAGTGAACCAGGGTGGGGCGTCGACAAAACTCTGCGTACCCAACTGCCCCCTTCTGATAATGTTGTCAGCTGTGACAGCAGCATCTCCACATCTCAGATTATAATGTCGTGTTTGGAGCAGTGGATTTTTTGTTCCCGTCGGTAAACATGCTGCGTGCTGAAATACATCTTTAATAATTCATTCTTAACTGCGTGTTATGTTTTAAAACAAGCCTGGATCAGTTGGTTAAACACTATTCATCATCGCTGGATAGCTTCTGTTTGGCACAGCTGTTTTGTTTTCGACACTTGCTGTGTGATAGATTCATCTTGAGTTTGGGGGGAATCCATTGGATCAGGGATGTTCTGCACCGTGTAGTCAATGGTTTGGTGTTTGTATTGTCTGATAAACCGACAACATGCGCACACAAAGTGAGCCGCGCTACCATATTCTGTCTCTCTCGCCATGTCACCTTCTCACTCGCCTTGAACTCGCTGCCAGAACTGTTCAAGCATTAAATGAACATGCAGCGAGCTAACACGTGACCTGTTATGTGGAAAAGAGAAGACGGCACAATTGGATTATTAAAACTGGTATACAACTTGTGAACAGATTTTATAATGATTTAAGTTATTCCCTGTCATGAAGTGTGTGGTTATGGTGAAGTGCTGCTTTGTCAAGTAGGCCCTCATTTCCTCTGTTGTCATAGCTACCCACTTCACAAAGCCACTCTTGTGACTTGTTCTTTAATGCCCTCATACTTTGTCACTAGAGAAATGGCAGCTACGTAGCTTTTACTTTTTTGTTCAAGCTCTTAAGGGCACAAATCTGGCTTTAACCTTTGATGTTGCAGAAAGCAGCACTTGAGGGAGATGCTGCATCACCTCAACAGGTAGTTGAATAGATCCCGGTGACGCTGGTATGCAGGTTACAGTAGAGAATCTGTAGAAATAATATCAAGATTGTGTTCTTATCCGCACGTGTTCCCTCTCTTAGGAAGCAGAACCAGACCCTGAACAGCTCCGCCCCTCCGCTGGAGAGCCCGCCCAAAGAGCTGGCTGGCAGCTCGCCATCTCAGGTGAGCTTCCTGTTCCCTCCTCTAACTTTCCCACTCACTTCCATATCACTTAGCTTCCCCTCACATTGGTACAGTAACTGTTCTGGAATTGGGGACAAAGATGTCCACCGGTTTACCTACAGCCTTGTTAACTGGGTTGTCCCTGCATTCTGGAGGTTTCTGGTATTTCCCAGAAAAGGGGTTTTCTAAATCCTCTCTCGGCCTTTTCAGTGAATTCCCTTTTGCAGGAAATGTTTTCTGAACTTTTTGCAGTTGACCTGTATTACTTACTAATGGTTATGAGCTTTTAACAAACATACATTGTTTGCATGAGCACTGAAGCCTTGTTATTAAACTAAATGGCCCCCTTGGTACACTTTAGTTTATTAAAACTCTTTTTCTCTCTCCTCATTGCATGATAAAAATTAATTTTATTTTATTTATTATTATTTTATTTTTTTTTAAAAGGAGAGTCCAGACTCTGGAGTCTAACCATTGTTTACACTTCCATTAGGTAGACGGAGGAGGAGCTGCTCAGTTTACATTAATAGCTCCTTCCTCTCAGGTTCTTCTCACCTCAGACACCTACTGTATGGCTGCTCCTGTCCGGTCCCTCCCTCAGTAAACACAGTACACAAACAAACGGTTCCCCGGGCTCTCTTTTTAGATTCATTGGTGTACAAAGAGCGCACCACAGCAGGTAAAGGCTGTGTGTAAACCTCAGAAAAGGTGATGGATAAATCAGGGAGAGCTTCAGGGCAAACGGGGTGAGACCGTGTCCACACATAGACGGATAAATGACAAGATAACTTCCATCCCTGCTAGCATTTCAAAAAACGTTTCCCGTTCACACTGGTTTACAGAAACAAAAGTAAGTGGCTAATAGCAAATAATAGAACAGCTATAACAGTCAGCATATTACATCACTGTAATGCAGCCTTTAAAACTAGGCAAGACGACACTTATGCCATATTACAATATTTAGAGATCCATAATGTAAGACGATATCTTGTCTCATATCACAATGTCGATATAGTAACAATATATGGCCCGGCCTTAATTACAGACATTATCCACTGGACTGTGGATCTCAGCCCCACTTTGTTCTGTCTCGTCATG
This sequence comes from Anarrhichthys ocellatus, assembly GCF_004355925.1. Lineage (NCBI taxonomy): Eukaryota > Metazoa > Chordata > Actinopteri > Perciformes > Anarhichadidae > Anarrhichthys > Anarrhichthys ocellatus. The sequence continues at coordinate 4,986,495 of NW_022280060.1, forward strand.
CTCTCCACCGTCTCATACATTTGGCCTCCTGAAAATACTGATGCACAGCACAGGACGGCATCCATGCAAACATACATCAGCATTAGTAAAAGCCTTGTCTACTCTACAACATTAGTGTTGTTTTTTCCTACTCTGCAGTGTCTTCTACTAGTTTTTGGGTGTCGTAAGAAGAAGACCAACAGTGTGGAAGTAGTCTAAAAAGCTTTGCAGGCCCAAAAGGAGCTCCTCGCTGGTTTTCGTCGTCACAGAACCCAAAAGTAGTACTGTTGGCACAGCCGCCACACAGGGATCGGGTCAGCCACTCCCAACGACATAAGTGTGGGCTGGGTCAAACGGGGCCCGTCTGTAATTTAATCCCTGGTATTGTGAAAAGACTGCACAGTCATCATATGCTCATTGCTACTAAGAACACAGATCCTCTACTTCTCTTTCTTCTGTGTTGCTTTCTCCATCTGTCTACTTGTTCTAGATCCTGTCTTCTGAACATTCCCTTGTCCCCCACAGCTCGGACCATTTTTGTCTGTACTTTTCCTTTCACTCGCTCTGAGATGAATTGAATTCATGTTGAACCCTATTTTGGGTTCCGCTACTAAAACTGCTATTTTTTTTTTCTTTCTGCCAGAAACGACCTGCTGCTGACTTCATCGACCCTCTAGCCAACAAAAAGCCCAGGATATCGCATCTCGCCGGCAAGGCTGCAACAGCCCCGGTTAATGGCAAGCTCAACTCCTCCAATGGGAGAGGGGAGGCAGGTGGCGCTCAGGCCGGAGTGGCGGTTTCAATGTCGGACGGCGGCACGACGTCCAGCTCCCAGCAGCTCCCTCTACTAGACATCCCCCGTCCTTTCGAAGCACTGTCGGATGTCAGCAATGACTCCAGCCACAACGGGAGAGATTGTGACTCTCAGGAAACCGCCGTGTCTGAGAGGCTCAGCCAACAACCGACGCTGCTCTCGGGCCCGGCGCCCAGCATCGGCACACCGTCTCCTGGACACACGGGCCCGGTCGTTCCTCGGGACAAGAGTCCTCCGTCTCTCAACAACAAGTCCAGGAAGAAGTCAAAAAAGCATAAAGACAAGGAAAAGAGCAAAGACAAGGAGAGGGTGAGGGAAAGGGCTCAGGAGAAGGAGAGGAAGAGTCGTGGGGAACGTGTGCCTGAGCAGAACCAAGCCTGCGAGCTGAGCCCAGGAAACCTCAAAAGCAACAGTATTCCACACAAAAGCACAGGTGAGAGCAACACACACACACACACAGCATCCCTTTTCTTCTGCACAAAATGTCCCATTTACTAACGTCGGTTTCACAGCTCTTGCATCAGATAAGAGATTTCTGAATAAAAGTAGTTCTCTATGTGGCTGGACACCAGTTAGTCATCACTGTGAGAGAGTGATGTGACCAGTTTGTGACTCACTGATTAAATGGAGACCCCTGCTGTTCAGTGTTTACGCCTTCAATAGCCTTCAATAACCTCCAATACACACCTGTGAACCTGTGTGACTTTGTTTCAGATCTGAATGGGATGTGCAACAGTACCAGTATTCCTACGTCGTCACCTGAGGTGGCAGGCTATTTATTGTGAGTATTAAATGCAGATTTAGACTTTACAACCCCTGGATGGACCTGTGAGGATAATAACTTATCGTATTCTATGGACATGACCTCCATCATTTTTACGTTATCGACTTATATGACAAAGCCGAATGAACATGAAATCTATGATGAGACACGTTTCGCTGTCACTTCTGGTCAAGTGCAATTTTTGTTAACGAGCGTCCATTTTATTTATTGTTTTGGTGGTGTGGTTTTTATTTGTTTAATTTAGTTACTTCGGATATTTTAAAAATATTTTCAATTATATTTAATTTCAGAATTAAAAGTGAATTGCTCTTTGAAAGTTTGTACTTGCATTATTAACATTATATCAGTGGCATAAAATATTCTTAAAATGAGAATATTGATGATTGTAATTATTTCTTGGACAATATATCGTCCTACAAAGGTTATCGTGGCAGGCCTTCGCCTGGGATAAATAAATTTCATTGTTTTGTGTTAGTACTTTTAGTTAGTTTAGTTAGTTAGTACTGACGAGACTTTGATGTATTCTTTGTGACTGTTTCTTCCTCTTCTTGCCCTCCTAGGAAGTACATGGTGATCGTCTCTCCGGAGCAGCGTCAGAGGTATAAAAACGATTTCAACTCCGAGTACAGTGAGTACCGAGGTCTGCATGCTCGGATAGACGGCATCACCCGGCAGTTCACCGTGCTCGACAATGAGCTCAGACAGCTCCCTCAAGGCACAGACAAGTACAAGGTAGGTTAGCTAAAGCACAAATTGTTAGAAAACATTTTGAGTAACTTAAAAAGATGCTCAATCAGTTATATTCATAACCCTTATCCTTTTTTTATCTGTGTTCTCTACATAGACAATCCACAATCAGATACTTCAAGAGTACCATAAAATAAAAAAGGTAAGTTTAAGTCCCGCTATAATAGACATTGATGGCTTATGGTATGTCAGTACGTTATCAGATCCTGACTCTTTTTCATGTCCCTTGCAGACTAATCCAAACTATAGCCAAGAGAAGAACCGCTGTGAATATCTACACAACAAACTGGCATATATAAAGAGACTTATTGCCGAGTACGATCAACAGCAACTTTAAAAGTAGTTCCGACATTGTTTCCCTGTTGTCTCTGGAAACCAAGCAGATAAAGGAAAACTCTGGATTCCGCCTGTGCTAAAAAACAACAAAATGTTCACATGAAAGATGCCATGAAAGGAGTATTCCCCCTCATTGGGGCCAAAGGCTCGAATGAAGACTTAAGCAGGACACATGATATTTTTCTCTTTCCTTCCCCCCCCCCCCCCGTTTCTTTTTTGGAGGACGGGGTTGTGCCTCGTGTGGCACCAGGTCCGTCTGTGTAGTAACGATGCATCCAGGAAAAAAACGGCTCCGCGTGGCTTTATTTTTCTCAACAGCCCAACCCTGCTATGTGAACAGAGGTCTAAAAGAGTCGAACATGGAAAACTTTCTCACTTTCTTTGGAGATAATCCAAATAATCTTTCCTGCTTTTGAAACTAGATATTTGAGACAGAGATGTAAACTGCGGACTCTACGCCAAATGCAACTAATTTATAATGATCACTTCCCCCCCCCCCCCCATGTACTGAAACGAATGGTTATGACTTTGAAGTTATTTTTCCGTTTTTTCCTTTTTATTTATTTTTGACACTTAATTCAGGAGGATGAGTCTGTTCTACACTCCTCGGTATCAGTACTTTAAAAGCTGTCTCTTCTCTTTCTGTCCTCGCACCATGAATGTCAGCCAGTATTTTATTCAGAAGCTGCCTTGCCCGTCGAATTGTCAATCTGTTGGCGTTAATTATATTTCGCTCTTTTAAAGAGATGCAGATATTTACCATTGAACAAATCGCGACAATGCGTCTAAATGCACACGGTCGGCTGCAGGTTTGTGTGCTCGGCTTTTCTTTTCTGGAAAACAAAAAAGCAACCTGTGCAGATGTCTTAACATGTGAGAAGGTCTGCAGTCACTGTGGAGCCGTAGACCTTCTCTAAACACGGTCCTCCTCACTCAGCTGTGACGAGCCGCAGTGCTTGTTCACCGATTTCCAGCAGTTGGTCCTGATGTTCATCATAATGTATCGATGAACTACATTCAGCTCTTAATTGGTTGTCTTTCCAGTTTAGGTCCTGATGGCTTTTTGTAGCAATAGAATAATTCAAAGTTATCGGAAGAGTAAAAAACCGCCAGCGCTGCTCTTCTTCATGCTTCAGTAAAATCCTCTTAATTGTAAGATGATGCAGACGGGGGATGCGGATCTGTCTTTTTCTTTTCATCCTTAAAAAAAAAAAAAAAAAAAAAAAAAAAACTAGTTCTCTTCCACAGATCTGCTAATTTACTATCATTTACACAAGTTATGTTCAAATAGTGTTCACAGCGTCTTTAAGAAAAAAGAGATCAAGCTGTTAGTTTCGTCTGCTCATCGACCCACGTGATAGTCCATCGAGACGACTGTTAAGATGAAGCCATCCTCCATCATGTTACCGGGTGGAGGCCTCTCTCACCTGCGACCAGTTTTTGCCTTTTTCAAATGTGATGTCAGATATTCACCGAGGTTGACCTGAAATCTATTTCCCGGATCAGCTCTCGCGACAGATCCACTCGCCGTGTCCGAAGACTACTTAGAACTGCTGTATCCTGACTTCACCCGATGAACGAGCGAGTTCAGTCAGCGACTGCGTTTCTTAATAACGATCTTTTTATGTGAAATATGAAAAATCAGCACTTTTTTTCTCCTGATCTTGCTGTTACCTGGGGGGGGGGGGGGGGGTTTGTCCAAATGACACTTTTCTCTTTGTTCATCAGAGTGCATGCTTTATGAATGTGTTACAATGAACAGTCTTTGTATCTTTACTTGAAGAAAAAAAAAAACTAAAAAAAAAAAAAAAAAACTGCCCAAGGATATCGAAAGCCAAGCAAAGGCCTAGTTCAACTGAATTTAGTATGTATCGATTCGACGTGGCTCTGACCAGCATGTATACCAAAGTGCTTAACCGAGTGGGATGAAACAAAACGCTCTACCAAATGACAAAGGAACATGTCACAGTATTCTCTTCTTCCTGTTATCATTTCATTCGTCATCATTTATCACCCAGTGGAAACTTTCCCCGTGTTTTCTTGTGAGAAGTCGGAGGCGACTCCTTTTGCTCCAGATGGGGATTTGCATGACTGGGCTCGAGTGTTTTTTAAGGTAATGTCAGATTTCAGATTATGTAACCCTCCTAATGCAAACACTACATTAAGGCCAATGCTCCAGGACTCACCGGGTCTAGGCTGAGGCTGGATCTGGGTCTGGAGGGACACGACGTTTGTAACGGTGAATATCTTGTTACCAGAATCGGCATTGCCCAGTACTGCAACCTTTTCTTTTCTTTCTTTTTTTTTTTTTTAACAAGAAAGACACTTTTCACTCACTGTATCTTGTTTTCTAGAAACATTCTGACATAATTCCTGTATAACAACTCTTATTACGGTCAGATATCCATTGTGAATGTGCTCATCAGTGAACACGCTTTGCTCCGACGGAGAGCAAACTGTTTGACAGTAACGATATGCCAGCACAGGAGTACCGTTGTATGAGTTGATTGTGCCAAAATGACCTGTTGTATAGGTTTTTCTTTTCTTTTCTCGAGTATATACATGCTGCTGTATAAGCAAAGAGGGCTTTGGAGAAGAGTCATGAAATGTTGGCGCTAAAACCCAAAGCACGCTTTTTGAAAACCATGAGGGACTGGGACTGAAATTGATCTTTGTTTCAATAAAATTCTTTAAAATCCTGATTTGTGGAAATTCTGAGCCAGTTGTTGCCGTCCGATATTGTAATGAAGTAGAATTTTAGTATTAGTTGGTGCATAGAAGATTTTGCTTTATTGGAGTTTTTGGTACTTTTAGTGGGGGTTGCGATCCAGTATTAAAGATAACTGTTATTAAAAAAAAAATGAACTGTTAATAATACAAATGATAATATTGTTTAAATATTCCAGCGCCTCTTCAATCACCACCTGCCTACACTTGTATTTTGTGTAATTAATCTGCCAAAAAACAAAACTCACACATTTAACTGTTCTATAGATATTGCGGTAATATCGTTTTTTTTTTTACCTCACTAATCGTGTAGTGGAAACCTGATATTGGGTCAGCCCCGACTTATATTAATATGGAAGATGGATCGTGATGATGCCATGAATGCAACATAAACAGCTGGAGTTTGATTTGTGTTTTACAATTTTTATAGGATCATATCTTATCATTCTGGCGAGTCAAAAGATGTAACGTTTCTCTTCAGGAAAGCCCATAGAGCAGCTATTTTTAAAATGGGTTTTTGGAAGCACCGAGACATCAGAGGAGTCTGGATACTGACATATATGATAAATGTTTATAGGACTAACATTTGTCTACAATTACTGAGTCCTGTGGTGAAGAGGGTGTCCTGCAGATGGCAGCAGTTTCACACTGTTAGTTTCCAAAGCCGCCACACGCTGCTGGCACACCTTGTCTCTGTTCAACAAAAAGCAATAAGAGACATTCAGATCCCTCTGTTCTCCCCAGTTTGCATCGTTTCTCCTGAGAGGTGAAGTGTCTCATACGGTCAATGACACCCTCGGGAATCGGTGTGATGGCAAAGGTTAGTTCAACCGCTCCGGTCAGTATTTAGGGTGTTTGGCCCGTGTCTAATCTGCATCCTCTTATAACCTATGACTGTTATTTACAGCCAACTCTGTGCCTTACACTGAAATGTGGATCCAGGAAAAACAAAAGGCCCTGGCATGGCAGCGAAGATGCTCCAGCAATGCAACAGAGAGGACAGGGCTCGCTGTAATCTGACACACCGAAAGATCCCAGAAATCTACATAGCGACAGTGTTCCACTTGGCCGGGCTGAGCTGTGCCTGAGCCTCGCTATGCTGCTACTGGCTCCCATCCCGAAGTGGGCCTCAGCAGCGCTGTGCAGGGAGCTGGGGGGGGGGGTTAGAGAGTTCACTGTGGCAGGCTGCCATCTCTCCCTCTGCTCAACATGCAGCAGCATATACATGTTTACACGCATCGTAGAGGGACTTAAAGCCCTCCTCCCACCCCTCTGTGTTTTCAAGGTTTTACTTCTCAGCCTGGATTTCATTTCTTGTGGGATTTCTGCACTAAAATGCAGAGGGAGGGAGGGAGGGAGGGGGGGGGGGTCTGCTTAGATGATCTGCTAACAGAGCGGGTCAGCAATGCAATGGGGAAATGTAGGCCACGGTTGAACTAAAGGTCGGTCAGTTGTGCGAGGTAATTGGCATGTGTGTCGGACATGAGGGCATTTCAGAATAGATTCAAATACAATGGCTTCATTTGTATGTGTAAGCAGCATATCTCTACTTCCAGAGACTAATACTGGCGTCATACATGTTGAAGTGCAGAGAGAGAGAAGCGTTTCCCGACTGCTGGCATCTGATCTGTGGGCAGCTTGGCAACCTGTTAGGAGCGCATATAAGACCAGACTAAGGGGTGGAAACAGTCTATATATGGTCACTATGAAAAACAAACACGATCGGTACAAAGAGCGAATAGAGTGGGAATGTGCTTTCTCCAACATGTAGAATATAATCAATGTGAGAATTAATACACAATGGTGGAAAGTATACAGAGTTAATTTACTTAAGTATAGAACAAATTTGAGGACTTTAGTATGTCTATTTTATGCCAATTTACATCTACACCACTACATTTATCTGACAACTTTAGCTACTAGTTTACAAATTTAAATGCGTATAATAAATATCGGTTGCCATCAATGTTTTTTAGTTGTTCAGTCAAAGAGATCTTTCTCCTTCTAACTTCTCTCATGATTTAATTTGAATAATAGTTTGAGACGGAAAGGAGGAAAATGATTTAATCATTTAACAATAAAACTAAAATGAAGACAAGTCTGTAAACTGAAAACAAATTTGTGTATCAGAACTTAGTTTCTTCTTCTTTCCTCTCTCATCTCATGACCCCTCAGATGTGTTTGGTGACCCTTTTGGAGGGGCCCGGCCCCTATGTTGGGAACCGCAGGACTAAACTAGCTCACTGTATATATAGTTCCACCTCCAGCAGCTACAACAGCAACATGCTGCTCTAATGTTGATGCATTAGTATTAAGAATCAGTAGAGGGCGCTAGGCCGCCGCCCCACCTTGAGCCACAACAAATAAAATAAAATAAATAAACTATACAAATTGTCAATATTTGTGTTTTTGAAATATGGAATCACCCAGTAATATGTGTAAAATATATCTGCGGTAAATATATGCTTTTCATGCAGGTCCTCTCCGCGTGTGCACATCTCAGCAGTTTAGCCAATTGCTGAGATATAAATGTGTGACATACAATTGAGGAATCGGCTTCCTCAAATAGATTCAGCTTGTGGCAGAATCGATGTCCTGACGTGTTTGTCAAAGTGTTATTTACTGCTTTTTTTCATGTTGGAATAAAGGTTAAATATTTAACTGCAAAGTAGAAATACGTGTTTGATACCTTCATGTTTTTGCATTAAATCATACTGGGATGTTTGCTGAAACTGATTGGATGTGGCACAGCCCCAGCTTGAACATTTTCCACCAGCTCAGATATCACAGGAGACATTTGACTAAACATGTACTGTTACTACATGAAGCTGATAATACTTATGTACTTTTACTGCTGATACATTAACTACATGAACCTTATAATACTTTAGTTATTTTACTGCTGATACTTAAACTACATGAAGCTGATGGCACATGTAATCAAGTAGGATTTTGTGTACCTTTACTTGTACTAAATGATGTATTTGTACATTAACTTAAGTAAAGGATGTGTACTTCTTCCACCACTGCTGATGATAGAAAGTATTCTTTTCATGCAATACGTTTCAGCTCTTCGGGGCAATGCATTCTGTTTATTAATGCAGTAAATCTGTCTGACATTAATAGAAACGATTCTTCTTTCAGCATTTTAACGGCAATCAGTTTGAACTTCCAGCTTTGGCATTATTTCAGTATACCTTCCAGCTTTTCGCATCTCAGCTCTCAGCTTCTTCAGGCGATGCAGTTCAGCTTCCAGTTTTACTTTTCAGCAACACACAATTTATTTCCGCCGTCAGCATTCGCACGCATTTTCTAAAGCCAATGCATTTTCTAGTTTTAAGAAGTGCTTCGATCTGAGTTCAGTATTTATTATAAATCTGTATTTCTCTAAAAGCAAGTTCAAGTTTTTTAGTATTTAAAGAATTTCATTAAAGTCCTAATTAATATCTGAAACTGGAGCAGCGGGAGTACAAGTTAACTGATACATGGAGCTGTATCTCACATATAATACATCAATAAGCATGTGCATTTCATGTAGACCTGCTAGTTCTAGGACCCAGGTGTGTGTGTGAGAGTGAGTGAGAGAGAGTGAGAGAGAGAGAGAGAGAGAGAGAGAGAGAGATTCTTATAATAATATTCTTTACTGTTTTATTACTTATTTGTAATACTGTTTTGATTTACTATGCGGATCCTGTAATTTTCCCCACTGCAGGACTAATAAAGGAGTATCTTATTTTATTTTAATGTATCGTTAAAAAGCTTGTCTCATGATGAACAATTGTATCCCTAAATTAGTTATAAAAAGTTCATGCGGGTTCACCTAAATCTAATATTTACTTAAGCCAAGTTAGTCTAAGTATTTGCTTTGATTAAACAAAGTATTTGCTTTGTTTAGGAAAACAAGCCATTTCATCATGGAACTTATAAATATTAAGTTATATTGTCCAGCTCTTCATAATTTCTTCTGTATTGAGCTGGAAAAAGTCGTGACGTGAACTATGCTGTCACGCACCGTGGCGACGGTGTGCTCGCTCGTGCTGCTGTGTGTTGCTGCCCCACGCGCTGGATATCACGGTCCCTCGGTGACGTCTGTGTCCTCTCTGCTCCCAGTGGCCCCCTGCCATATTTATTCATGCCGGGGCAAGATGGCGGCAGCACAGACGATGTGTTATTGCCAGTGGACATAAACCACGCATTTTTATTCAAAAAACGAAACTTAGTCAGATTACATTCGCGCACGTGACCGTATCGTGTGGGTATTTACCGCGCGAGCGTCTACGTTTTTTTTTAATTTTACGCGTTTCCACGTATTTCTTTCTTTACCAAAATGTTCACGTTGTAGCTTGCTCGCTAACCTGACCAGCTGGCTAACAGAGAGCAGCAACTAGCTAGCTAGCTAGCTACCACCGTGAAGCGGAGAATGGGAGAAAAGCTGGAGCTGAAGCTCAAATCTCCGGTCGGAGCAGAACCCGCTGGCTATCCGTGGCCGTTACCGGTATACGTAAGTGTTAAAACCTTAAAATTCACCCGTCACGGATGTAGATTTTGTCTCTTGTTTTTTGTCTTTTGTTAGCTAACGTTAGCTCTCTTGCTAGCATTGGCTAGCTGAAGGAGCAATGGCACACGCTCGTCCGGGTGATCAGGTCATACTGGTCGGGACGTTGACAGACATCGTGACATTTAGCTTGTATAACCACACAGACCACAATTCATGTGATCAGAGTACCGAATAACGTAACTATGTAGTGTACAACCAAGCAATAACATTGACACCCAGTAATACGATGTTTTGAAATAGGAGTGACTTAAACTGACCACTCTTCACATCCTGCACGATGTCAGTCTCACACTAACTTTAGTTTTTTCGGTTATAACCTGTCATGTTTTTACTGACACACATGCGTTCGTAGGTCATACACGTGTGTCTCTGCTTAGATCTAATGTTGCCATTTGTTACAAAAAATAATAATTAACGTTAACAAAGTGAGATTATTTCCAAGATGCGTTTGTGTGAACTCTGCCGGCACATGACATGTGTCGTATGGCATTTCTATGATTGAGTCCAGCTGGTTGTTTGGTCGTTTGAGTTTTTCACATGCATGTAGCCTGAGACTTGTTTTTCTCTTACATGTACTGTAGTTGTGTTTCCACTTATCATACTGTCTGCACGTCAGTGGCTGGTTGCAGTTGACTCATTGAAGACAAACGGAAGAGGAAGTTTTTGCAAGTTATGTGGTCGTTTCAGAGGTGTATAGTTAGCTTTAAGTTGTTTCTCCTTTATGGTGCTGCATTTCTTAGAATGTGTGTGTGGGGGGTCTTTCTGTACTTCCGCCCACGCTGCACCTAGCCTGGCACTCTGGTTATTTCAGTTCCAGCTATCGGTTTGTTTGTTAATCAAAAAATATGTAGTGAATGGGTTTCGAGTGCCTGAGTCAGAGTTACTTGCTGATGTAATCGGCCGCTCCTCTCTGCTTTGGCTGCCAGAGTGGACTCTCCCTTTTACACCAGGCCATAATCTGATAACACCAACAGTTCCTCCCTAGTGGATTCATTGCCTCACCCATTTCCTTATATTATGGTGTGTACGGGTAAACACGAGAGCAAACATGTCAGGAATGTATACTGTTGATATCTATTTATACTGGGACTAGCTGTCCTGCATTGAATTAGAAACAGCTGATAGTCCTGCATGTGGAGGAGCTCTGCAATATGGAGCCTATTCATGTGGTGGTGCACTCCTCCTGTTTTCAAAGGGGAACGACTTCCTCTCATGTCCATATGGTCAACTCTACAGGGAGGAGGATAGCAGAGACTGCTTCTCTTCAGCAATGCTTTATTAATAGAATACAAAAACACATGTCGGTGTGTTTTTTTTTTCCCCCAGTCACGTTTAATTAAACCGCTTGCTGGTAACAACAGAGCCCACTGCATCTAGATTCATTCTAAACTCCCACAGAGCATTGCGATCGCTGATCTCACCCACAAAGCATGAAGACAGTGCTGTGTGTGTTGTGATACACACAACATGGCCGTTGTACATGGTGATGCAATATCAGGCGTGCTTTTACTCTAATCCATCCCCCTAGAATGAAGCCCATAAAAATACTTTAATTCCCTCTGTGTTCCTCCCTGTCTCTCTCTCCCCATCTCTCACTAAATCCCCACATCTGTGCATCTGTAAATGCTTCCATCTGAAGAGCACTGCTGGTGGCGTGCAGCACTTTGTCCATCTGGTTCTGGGTGTGGGTGCGAACCGGGCCCACAAAGCATTTAAAAGATGTACCGCTGAACATCTTTTGGTTTGGTTCTCACCTGTGAACACCTATTATTTACAAGGCTGCAATTACTTTCAATTACTTGTCGAGACAGCTTCTCTGGATAGCAGTATGCTGGTAGTCACCCGCTAGTGTACACACGTGGTTTTCACAATTCCTCTCTGTTTAAAAGACAGAAAGCCAGCACAGGTATCTTGTTTTAGTTTGAGAGAATTAGTATTCCGTGGCGAGTGAGAGTAGTACAAGGGTGTAAGCGGCACGCCTGCCTTAGTCATTTGTTCTCGTAGGCTTCTTGAGGTACACGTAGTGGAGCAGCGCGTAGTGTAAAACCCCGACACCCACCATGGGTCACACGGGTGTAAGGAGAGATTGACTGAAGAGGTGGTGAGGAAAGGAGGAGTCGTACATGCGTCAGTATACCCACAGCGGTGGGGGAGAGAGGAGGGTCTCCTGCTCTTTTTTTTTTGTCTCGCTTTCAGACAGTGTTTATTTTTAGCAGCAGCCCTTTGCTAGTGTTGCTGTGTGCCGTCTTTGTGTGAGCAGGTGACCCCCCCCCCCCCCCCGTTCACTCACAGAGTCTTTCATATCCTCACACACCGTGTACACCTTCCATATATTTAAGTGGAACACAGTGTGTTGAATCTGCCGAAGAAGATTTGTAGGTCGTGCTGCTTTATGAGCAACACAGCTAGCGCTTAGCTTGACAATGCAGCCGAAACGCTGTGCCTGACAGAAATAGCAGTAGATCTCCTGTGTTGCCATGCATATTTGAGTGCGTGCGCGTGCATGTTTGAGCTTTGGCGGATGTTTGTTTCATAGTGGCGGGCAGTATTGAGCGGGAAGCCAGGAGCTCCAGGCTGTGAGCTGTGGTTGCTGTGCCAGGCCTCAAACAGCTGACAAACACCAGGCTTTCCCACCTCTCGCTCGCTCTCTCTCTCTCTCGCTCTGCCCCCTCCCTCGCTCTGCCCCCTCCCTCACTTTCCCCACTTTCTAGCTCTTTTCACTTTCTTTCCTTTTTACCCTCTGATTTTCTCCCCCCTCTCTCACGCTCCCCTTCTTTTCGTTCCCTCCACCAGAGGCTCTTCTTGGCAGTGCGCTGGAGTCGGAGACAGAAAGTGGGTCAGTGGGTCAGCTCAGGCAACAGGCTCAGGCTGGCTGCGTTCTGGGTGTAACTTGAGTCCCGTTACTCCCACAGAGCTGCTGAGCACACTCCAGCTAAGATGGCTAACTATAGACTCCCTGCATGGGGTCAATATCATTACAATCTTATCTTATTTTATGAAGCTTTGTTCTAGACTCAAGTGCCTTTTTTGTATCAGATTAACTTAAATCTCAGACATGGTTTGGAATAGTCTGATGGAGATGCGTTTTTGAATGAACTAAACCAGTTTCTTGAAAGTTTCCAAATGAAATGAGACCTAAAGTTAAAACTAGGAGGCAGGTTTAACTTCAGATAACCTCTTCCACTCCCCCCTCCTATCATAAACCAATATGTGTCTGTTTTAAGGGGAGATAGCTTGTCAACAGTATATGCCCCATCAAAGTCAAATGCATCATCTGGAAGCTTAGAACATGAAAATTAATTTGAGATGCTCAGCTCTGTGTGTCAAGGTTTTCTGGTCTTAAATCCGTAATAAACAGTGTTATGGTGGACACTTAATCAGATGTTGAAAGTGTATAAGGGCTAAGAACGTTATGATGGAAGTGTATATGATGACATTATGTCTCATAAGTTGTTGCAGCACCACATTGTGACCTGTGACTATCCTAGAGGTCTAAACGGGTCATTTTATTCTGTGTATACTGGTCTCACCACAATGAAATGTCTACTATGGGGACTAACATCGTCACACAAACATTTCAGAGAGCATGTGTTGTAATCGTTGATTTCCTGAATAGCCTAAACAGTATTCGGTGACGTTTGTGCTCACCATTGTGTCTGTGAGATGTTACTGCCACGAGAGGATGAATCAGTCGTAGTAGTGTTCATTGCAATGTGTTAACATGGAGCTGTAATTTAGTTATGTCAGTGACTTTCAGTGAGTGTGCCTGTGTTTTTAATAAATGTATACTTTATATTCATATTATATGGAATTTTCTATATTTTTGGGGCTTTCTAAACTCAGTTGCCAGTTTAATTAGGTGCACCGAGCTTAAACCAATGCAGTAACACAGTCCTGCAGTAAGGCTATAATGTTGGGTTTTTGTTAAGAGTTTTTGTTGTGGTTTTTGAGAGGTGATGATTAAAATTTATGGTCATTTTGGAAGCTGTAGTTTGTGGTGCTGTTGAATGTAATGGATCACATTGAGAGGTATTTGATATTTTGTAACCTCTTTCTGTTTTCAGGATAAAAACCATGATGCTGCTCATGAAATCATCGAGACCATTCGGTAAGTGACATCTACTCTGACTCTGAACTCCCACAAGTGACTAAAAGTGACGCGTGTGCGACCTAGTGACGACTTCCTGTGTGTGCGTTCTCTAGGTGGGTGTGTGAGGAGATCCCAGACCTCAAACTGGCAATGGAAAACTACGTACTCATTGACTACGACACCAAGAGGTGAGTCGAGTGTCTACATCCGTTTGTATTTGTTTTCTAAGTTGCCTGAGGTTGGTTTTCTCTGAAAAAAAGAAACTAATCTTAAAGTGTCAGTCACAGTAAATATCTGTCACCATTAACACAGGTGGTGTTGGGCTGGGAGGTTGGGTTTCATCTTGTACTAAATGATTGTTTTCATTGTGTGTCTTGTTGTTCTCACAGCTTCGAGAGCATGCAGAGACTTTGTGACAAGTACAACAGGGCCATCGACAGCTTTCACCAGCTGGTGAGTCTGTGTGTGTGTGGAGGGTGTTTAGTGCTTGTAGGTGAAGTGAACGTGGAAACATTAATCACTGAAAGTGAACATCAGTGTCCTGTGAGTCTATCACAGGGTTCCTGAATCAATGCCACAATATATATATTTACAGTGAATGATTTATTAATGATAATGTAGTTATTGACCAAGTTTCATAAGTGCTGTTGCTGTACAGTCCACAGTTGTGTCAGAAATTATGATTGTGAATGGATTTCATTCAGATATTCTTATTAGTTTTCCAGAAAACATATCATACAACAACATAATTATTGTGTTGTTTTGTCCTTCTCTTTGAAAGGCAAGCAGCGCTGGATAACATCTGCAGACTTTGAGAGTTTTTGTGTGAATAAATATATAATCCAACTCTCTAGTGGAAAGGCACCTCCCAGCCCATGAAGCTGAACAAGCGACCTTCTAACGGGCTGCTGAGACACGTCCTACAGCAGGTGTACAACCACTCGGTGACCGACCCGGAGAAGCTGAACAACTACGAGCCCTTCTCCCCCGAGGTGTACGGAGAGACCTCTTTCGACCTCGTTGCTCAGATCATCGGCGAGATGGAAATGATGGAAGACGACACCTTCGTTGACCTCGGCAGTGGTTAGTCCGCTGCTGTTTTGGGACATAGGAGTGAATCCCCAGACCTTTTATAATATGTTTGATAGTTTCCTTATCATGTAGTGGGAACAGTTTTTGATAAACAAATAATAATATTGATATTTCTTTTATTCTTAAAGAACAGTGAAGTTGTTTAGAGTTGTAGGAGGCGGTCAGGATGCGTGTGGGTGAAAGAAAGAATGGTTATCAACATTGTTGTTCAAGGTTAACTTTGTTTTTTTTTTTTAACCTGAACCCGACTTTCCAGTGTTTTCGTGTCTAAGTGACACATTTTTAAAATTGGTCGAGTATTTAGCGAGAACGCTGCCAATAATCGGGCTGCAATGTAATCGCTTGGGACAAATTCTTGCCACCAATTTACCTCCATGTCCTTGTTTTTGCCACCGTTATCATAATGTTCTAGCAAAATTAAGGACTCTACAGAGAAATTAATAGTTTTTCTGTAACTTTTGTTGCCCTTAAAGTCATAAACAAGGTGGCTCTACGGCCTTAATGTCTTTTGTCTGTGTGGTGTAGGACTTAATCCTCTTGTTTTCTAATTTGCAGGAGTGGGGCAGGTAGTGCTGCAGGTTGCAGCAGCAACCAACTGTAGACACTACTACGGTGTAGAGAAAGCAGACACTCCAGCTACCTATGCAGAGGTAACCACATAAATATCTCGCAGGACCGGAGGGGTATTCCACAAAGAGAGCAGAGAAAAGCGAGACCACAGCGCTGTGTCAAAAAACACAAATCTCAGCTTCCTCGGTCATTGTAGTGGAATGACGCAGAGTTGGCGCAGTGCAAATCACCGCTGGCAGATAAACCGAGAAGTCGGAAGTTTTTCCGCTGTGTGGCGTCTTTTGTGTCCAATCAATTGTCAAAGTGGATTTCTCTGGTTCACATTTCATTGGCTCATCATTACCCTGTTGCAACACACCACAGCGGCATTTTGTTTGGATATTAATCTTCACATTCTCTCTCTCAGAGCATGGATAAAGAGTTTAAAAAGTGGATGAAATGGTACGGGAAGAAACACGGGGAGTACTCAGTAAGTTATTATAATACTTATTTTAAAAAAAACCTAAATATTGATATGCAGAGCCGCGGTATTCCCTACCCCTTACTCTGCTTTGTGTCTTTCAGCTGGAGAGAGGTGACTTTCTGTCTGAAGAATGGAAGGAAAGGATCGCCAACACAAGGTGTTATACCAAGCCGGATCACCGTAACTCTCTGAAAGAAGCAATGTCCATTCCACTTTCCACCAACAAGTCCATTTATAAGCTGAATGTATACAGTGAGACACGAGGAAAATAGAAAGCGTTGTAAAGAAAGGTTCAGTCCTGTAATAAAAGCTACCATTATGAAATGTATGTACCTAATGATGACATGGTATCCAGGATAATAAATCACATGCATGGCTCCTATGTGATAGGTTTAGAGGACAGCTAGCAACTCTTTAACAAATGTGTCTGCAGAACTTTGCCAAAATGAATATGTTGTATTTGCTTCCAACTGTAGATCTAAAATGTTTCTCTCTCCGTCTGTCTTGCAGTATTATTTTTGTGAATAACTTTGCCTTTGGTCCAGAGGTAGATCACCAGCTGAAGGAGCGCTTTGCTAACATGAAGGAAGGTTAGTATTTGTCAGCAAACCGTAAAATAGCTTTGGTGACAATGAGATAGAAATACGTGAGTCTCATTCCGTTGATCGTTTAATCTCCACAGTGAGCTATGTGTTCATTTTAAATGTCACTGAATGAGTTGTATGGCGGAGATGATGGTTGATGAGCTGCAACAAATTGAAACATTTAAAAGGCCTCAGGAGGCAGCTGATCAAAGGATGACAAATAAGGCTTTTAGTAGCAGATGCTAACAGCCGTTTTTATGACTACGCTTCATTTAGAATATATCATGGATTATATGGATTACTGGCTCTAAGTTGGGGAAGTGATTGTATTTCATCTTATGTTGTTTGCCATAACTACTGTACGTGTCCACTACAGCCTCTAGAATGTATCTGAAGAAAAAAGTGTTTATCGATTTTGTTTCGTTTTGGTTTTTTTTATTTCCACAGGTGGAAAAATTGTATCTTCCAAACCTTTTGCACCTTTAAATTTTAGAATAAACAGTAGAAACTTGAGTGGTGAGTAACCACGACTAGTGGAAAAGCACATTTAAACGTCTCATCTTCCTTTGACATGCATCTGACATGCCGTGTTTTTCCCTCTCTGTCCTGCAGATATTGGCACAATAATGCGTGTGGTGGAGCTTTCTCCACTCAGGGGCTCTGTGTCCTGGACTGGAAAGCCAGTTTCCTACTACCTGCATACCATAGACCGCACCATAGTAAGTACTGCAGATGTTTGAGCAGTGCAGAGACTATAATGTGTATTAGAGGAGACGATGACAATCTAATAAAACAGGAAATGACTCCTGAAATGGAACAAACACACTATACATTAGAGACAAAGAGTAACCTAAACTCCAGAGATCGACCGCCTTAATAACAGCTGGTATTGTCTTAATGAGTAGACAGTCCCAGAAGTAAGTAATCTGAAGATAGAACACAGAGGGTAAGACGGCTGCATGAGATAACACTGATGTGTGCGTCACTCTGGTAACTGGTTAAAGCGATCCCTTGTTAGCAGTGGTAGCCCCAGTGAGAGAGCTGGCAGGCTGCCTAAAAAGTGTTATGTGCTATAAGTGTGGCTGCTCTCTCCTTGCTCTTGATATGTATATATTGTTTTGCATTATTGTACCCAACAGTGGGCTGGTTTAGCTTGAATGGCGCCACAGTAGATGGTGTACATGACCCAATGTATTCTTTGTACTGTATAATGTAGAGGATGGGTTTTTGGTGGTTAAGCAAATGTAGGTGAGTAACAATAAATCAACCTCAAAGAAGTGGCCAAGTGACTGGTCCAAAGCTTCTCTACAACCAGCAGCCAGCTGACCTCATGCATGTAGGTTTTGTATCTGCATCAAAGTAAATGACTTGTCTGTAGTCTGCATTATAATATCATAATCCTAAAACATTATCAGTCCACAACTGATAATGTTTTCAAAACGCATCACAGGGTGTAAATATGAACCGGAAAGTCTTGTTTGCTTTAATATGAGTAACTCGTGTCTGTTTAGATCAGTGGTTCTCAACTGGTCTGGCTGCAGGACCCACCATCACCCCTTAATGACAAACCACGACCCAAATCAAATAAAGAAAGTACACATCAATTATATTTTAACAATTATTATTCTCATTTTTCAAATTGAACTGGATGGATTATAAATAATACATAAATAAATGTTCTTCTCATTTCAAGTAAAATAACAGCTGGATTAAAAAATAAACTACGTAACAAAATTCATTTTAGAAAAATTCATTTCACTGAATTGCCCTGCAGCTTTAAATTCAGTTCATTCAGGGTGAAGTGAAAAAGCCAAAACATTATATTTTTCTCATCTTCTAAAAAGAGAAAGTAGTGTGGGAAGAATTTACCTATATGAGTCTGTCCAGTCAGAGTCTAATGACTCTGGTCTCTCTGGCCATTCTTCTCTTTTGGAGATTGTCCTATGATTTAACTTTCACACCTCAATGGTCCTGCTATGCTCTCTATATCCTCGTCTCTCCCCCATGTGTCACGGTGTGTTTACAGCTCACTCAAGTCAGGAAACTTGTCAGAATGCCCATATTTGATTGGCTGAGCTGCATCACGTGATGTGATTCACAACGCATTGGTCGGTGTTTTTCCTGCACCGCTGAACAAGTGCCGTAAATGCTGGAATAATTCCGCTGCATAAAAAGTGCCCTTCAAAATAAAATCACATTTTTAATTAATTTTTTGTCAGGCAAAGGCCCGCGACCCACTGAAACAGGTCCGCGACCCACTTTTGGGTCACGACCCACCAGTTGAGAATCACTGGTTTAGATGCAATGAGACATAACAGTACAGACTGTGCAGGGATTTAGAAATCTTCACAATGTTTTATTTCTGAATTCATTTTACAGACAATGTTGATGTAAACACCATGGTTATTTCAACTTAGGTAGAATGTTGCCACTTTCAAATAATAATGAAAATAACATATTTACTTCATTCCTCTTTCAGCTTGAAAACTATTTTGCTACCCTCAAAAATCCTAAACTCAGGGTAAGTGATTTTCTTCTTCCTCAGTGTGTTGACACGAGTCACTGAACTCGCTATGTTTTTCTGTATCAAACAATTAAACTGCTCCTTCTTATATCAGGAGGAGCAAGAGGTAGCTCGGCGACGTCTGCAGAAGGATACGAAGGACAGTAAAAGCAATAGCACCACGCCGACCAAACCTAAAGAACAAAACAAGGTAAGATATGAACACATTTTAGCCTTTACGTTGAGTTTCATTGTCAATGAGTGAGAGTTGGCCGCCCCAGCGCAACAGAGTTTCTGTACTGAGTTACATGCACCGGTGCGTTTAAAGCTCAGAATTGCGTCCACGTGTACGTGGCTTTTTTCGACCCCTGAAGTGCATTTCCTTTTTCTACAATGTGTGCCATTTTGTCCCTCAAATGTTTCTTTCTTGGTTTATTAAACATTAATCAACTTAACTTAACTTAAGGGCGAGCTGTCTGTGCTCTTTTTATGAATATGTCCGTGTGTGTGTGTGTGTGTGTTTGTGCATGTGTGTGTTACAGCAGGACTCCTGCGGTGAGGACGAGCGTCCTAGCTTAGTGACGGTGGTCAAGGCCTCTGCCAAACCCCGAAGAGCCCGACTTCTGCCCAAACCTCGCAAGTTGAACAACAAGAAGCGCGGTCGACCCAAGAAAGCCGCCCCGGCTGCCGAGAAGAAAAACAAGAAGAATCAGAGCGCATTGGATCTGCTGCATGCCAAGACCCTTTCTGCAGCCCCCCCTCAGGGTCAGAGGCCACACACACACACACCTCATGTTACATCCACACTGTGTGGCCTAGAAATCTCAGTTTAAAGTGAATGTTCTTCTTGTGTGTACAGATGCATACCGACCGCCTCCGAGTCCCTTCTACCAGCTACCTCCCAAGGTCCACTATCCCTCCAGTCAGCTGCTTCTGAGCCAGACTCCTCCTGCTCTGCAGCAACTGCTCGGTGAGTCGATGAAGACTGGGATTCATTTTTTATCTGTCATGTTCAAAGTAGTCGTACGTGTTATACCAGACGTTTTGATCCCTATGAAAAGTTAATGCAACAGTGAGAGGAGCAGAATTTGCAAATGAGGTCAGAAGGAGAGACTCAAAGCTTCGTCGGATGTAGTAGAAGCCATTTCCCCCAACAACCTAACTAATACATGTATATCCTGTGTTTCTGCTCTCCTGCTCCCTCGGTCTCCCCAACCCTCTTTTACAGATAACATCAAAGTTCAATACCTCCAGTTTATGACCCACATGAAGACTCCTCTGTACCGATCCAACCTGCAGCAGCTTTTAGAACAGGAGAAGGTAATGAGTAATGCAGTTGCAGACATTATTGATTTGCTACTGCGGCAATTTCCCTCCCAACAAAAACACAACTCTTCATGTTTTTGCAATTTCGCCCAAACTCTTACCTATGATCTTCTTTCCTTTCTGTCTCTAGCAAAAGCACAGTGATCTGTCGGGGCAGGCGGAGCAGCTCCACTCTGTTTGTCAGTCTCACAAAGACAAGATCAAAGGTCTCTTTCAGACCAAACTAGACGAGGTGGGAACTGCTTCTTAATTTCTCTCCATTACACAGCTGCACGGACAGAGGAACATTGTTGTATTGTTTTCCATCGTTATCTTTGACTCTCATCCATCCTTATAAAGTTATTTTATTTTGAGATAATTAATAATATTAAGGATACACATCCATCCAAAGCACAGCATGTGTATTAATATTAGTGCTTAAATATGGCTATTTGATGGACAACCTGAACAGCTTATACCCCATTTCGAGATGAACATGGTTCAAACAGTCCATTTGAATGTGAAAGATGGAGAACATACGTTTTCTGCCAGTGTTTTGTTGTAGTTTGCATTAACTTAACCCAAAGCTTCTCTGGCTGAAACTTTGAAAATACTGCGGTTTTTGCCCTTATTCCGAAAAAGACAATATTCCTGATATACTGTGACCGTTTGGCACGAATACATGCTAAAACCCTACTGTGTTCACTTCTACGTCTCTGCTACAGGGTGAGAACTTCGACCATTGTAGGTCAGGTTTTTCACTGATGTTAAATTCTTGTTTATGCGTTGTGTATTTGTAGCTGATGCATAGCGCTCTGTGTGTGTGTGTGTGTGTGTGTGTGTGTGTGGTGATCAGCTGGGAGTGAAAGCCTTGACTGTGGAGGACCTGCTGCAGGCCCAGAAGGAGATATCGGCCCACAATCGTCAGCTGAAAGAACAGACCAAGCAGCTTGAGAGAGACATGGCCTTGCTGAGAGACCACAGCCTGCTGCTGGTGAGACCTCCGGGCTTGCTGCTATGTTGTTGTAACCTCCAACCTGTTAATACAGCATCGTCCCCAGTGGTTCACACCTGTCCCCATTCCTGCTGCTCTCCCAACTCCCAGTTCAGCTGTAGTCAAGCCAATGTCGAATTATATGTCACGTTGCTTGAGCATCAAGCGATTGAATAACAGCAAGTGTGTTTGTTTGTGTGTTTTCCAGCTGAAGTCTCGATGTGAGGAGCTAAGGCTAGATTGGGGCTCTTTGTGTCTGGAGAGTTTGTTGAAGGAGAAGCAGGCGCTGCGCAGACAAATCTCTGAGAAACAGAGACACTGTTTGGAGCTGCAGGTACACAGTCCGCCTCCTCAATTTACTGGATTCAATACCAGAAGCTTGTGTGTCTCTTTCTTCCACCTCTTGTATACTCCTCCGTACTTGCTGTGTATAATGTTACTTTCAGGAAGAGTTGATGAATTGCTGTCACAAACATTTTCCTAGACATGTCAGCGGCGTTGTAGGATGCCTGTTTTTTAGCGTAATGTCTCCCCCTGGTGTGTGTTTGTAGATCAGCATTGTGGAGCTGGAGAAAAGTCAAAGGCAGCAGGAGCTGCTTCAGCTCAAATCCTACAGCCCCTGTGACGGCTCCCCGTACAGAAAGAGCCTGGAGTCCCGCTCTTCCACCGACATGGACTCCTCCAAGCTTGGCCTGTCCTCGGCCCCGGCCCTCAACGGCGTCAGCCTGGATCTGTCCATCAATGGCACCAGCTCGCCCTGTTTTGACCGGGCCAACACCAAGGGGGAGCTTCTTTCTCGCTACCTGCCCATCTCCCCAGACCACGAGATCGTGCCCGCCATCCCCGATGCACGGCAGAGGCAGCAAAACTCCTCCTACGCTCTTCCTGATTACACACGCTTCTCCCCCGCCAAGATTGCCTTGCGGAGGCACCTGAACCAGGACCCAAGTGCCTCTGCTCACTTGAGAGGCCCGGGGATGACCACACACAGGTTGGTTGATACTAAAACCGTTTTTTTTCTCTCCCACGTTGCTCCCCGAGGCAATGGACGGCTAACTAGCTGAAGCTACATTTGACAGTTTCTGTTTGTTTGTTTTTTAAGGGAATTTGGAGGTGTTAACTCCCCGCTTGGAGCCAAACTGAACTGCCCCTCTCCTAATGCAGCCGATGTCCAGAATAAAGGTTTCGAGAGGGTAAATGTTTGTCTATCTCGCTCTCTGTGCACTTGCACTATTGATGATATGTGTGCAAGTTTTCTACCTCCCTTGCAGCTCTCTCACTGTTAAGTCATTGTCCATTTGTTCTCTCATATAGGCCGGTAAGGAGAGGAGCCCATCTGTTCAGGGTGACAACAGCATTACAAGCCTTCCAATAAGTATTCCTCTGAGCACGGTCCACCCCAGTAAACTACCCATCAGCATCCCTCTAGCGAGCGTGGTGCTGCCCAGCCGTGTTGAGAGACTGGTGAGTACCTTCAGTGCAGGGCTGTGATGGAGGTACCGTCATAAAGTGTTGGCAGTAAGATGAAGAGGTTAGAATTATGTTGGATCAAACTCTAGTCCTTCCACCTGGGTAATCACAGATGTTTTTAGATAGTTTCTTTGGATTTCACATTGTGATAAAGTGTCTGCATCAAGATTATATTAGTTTTAGCTAGTTTTCAGAGTGGGTTTGCTAGTTTTACTTTTTAAGTTATATGTTTACAGTAGTTTTAGTTTCTTTTTTGGGAGGGGGCGGGTATAATGTCTCAGAAATATGATACGTATACATATAAAATACTGTGTAGGAATGACCGTAATGTGAAACTATTGCAGCATTGTGCCATCTACGGGAATGTCAACGCTTTCAGTTTCTGTGGTTGAATGTCACAAGAGTTTGTGATGTTTCCTTCATTCGGTTTAATATATTATTGTTCTAAAACTGAAATGAATTTAAGTTCATTCTTATTATTCTTAACCAGATAATATCCCTTTTATTTGGTTTCAGTTTACGACAAATTGTTCACTGCTAATAATAATAATAATAATAATAATATAAATAACTCTGGTCTGCATTCATAATTTCAGAGAAGTACTCCGAGTCCTGTGTCTCAGGCAGGACAGACCAATGGTAAGGATTAACTTTGGTCACATATTATATTCACTATTATTATAAAACAAGATCTGATCAGTGCCTTCTATATTTATGTGGTCTACTCTTCCTGTCCATCTCAATCCATTACCTTCTTGGTCTATGTTTAGGATATTCATCCAGCTCAGGGTTGATGAATGGAGGTCCCCATCCTGAGGACCATAATGGTGCTTCTTCATCCCCTCCACCGCACCCCAACACTCCTCTGACAGCACCAATGGGCAGAGGAGGTCCCACCCAGAGCCCACCACCCAGCACTGGAGGGGTGCTTCAGTACGCAGATGGACCCCCGAGGATCCTTCCAGAGGACGGGCAGGACCGCCACGGAGGCGAGTCCGACACGGAGCCCCAGGACAGTGAACTGCGAAGGAGGATCTTCTTCTCTTCCTCCTCCTCTTCCTCCTCATCTTCCTCTTCGTCAGGCAGCAGCGTGGCCGGAGGATCACGCCTCCACCATCACGCCGGCAACAAGCAGGGATACCACAGTAACCATGGAAACCACCACCACCATCATCACCATCAGTCCCCCGGCACGCAGCACACTCACACCCCCCCCACACACACGACGTCATCGCACTCCTCTCACGGCCTCGGCTCGCAAGAGGGACGCAAGCGGGGGAGACGGAAACGCAGCTCCACCGCCGCTGTCGTAGCCAGCGGATCCCCAAAGAGGAGGTCCAACAACCCGTCCTCTGGGTCGCCACTCAACATCAACTCCATGGTGAGTCACCGAGGGCATGAAGAGAGAGGGCCGGGGATCGAACCGCCGATCCAATGATTGAAGGACGGCCCTGCTCTCCACTTAGCCACAGTCGCCCTGTGATTCGCTCATTGTCATTTGCCCGTTGTCATTTGCCCGTCCTTCTTTTCCTCCAACAGGTGAACAACATCAACCAGCCTCTGGAGATCTCTGCCATCTCCTCCCCAGAACAATCGAGCCGCAGCCCCATCGGGGCGGACCTGGACCAGCCTCCCATCTTGAAGAGAGAGCGACCGCTGGAGCTCAACGGCTCGGGCCGGTACTCCTCTGCCCCCAGCTCTGACGACGAGGACTCAGGATACCCTGCCGACAGCTCCAGTTCACGGTAACGTAGTCATTATTATAATAATACTGGAAGATAAGAGTAACAACAACGTACGTGCTGAGCTGCCTACTTATTTTTAATCTGAAGCTAGTGACCTCTTGCCTTTTTGACTGCCTCAGCTCTGTTGCAGATATTATGGGGCTCCATCTCATTTTGTTTTGAATGTTCTTTGTTTTTTCTCTAGAATTGAAAGAAAAATTGCCACTATATCCTTAGAGAGCAGAGATGGACCTGTTAGACATGGGGATGGTGAAAGAGGTAAGAAAAGAAAATGTCACTTTTATTAAAAACTTCATTTTGTACTTCTACTTGACGCCAACCCGTCTTTCTTCTTTCCTCCACTAGTCAGGAAGTCTGGTAGCAGCAGTGGTAACAGCACAGGCAGTGATGGCTCCTCTTCATCCTCCTTGTCCTCCAACAGCAAGTGGAAATCCACCTTCTCGCCCATTTCCGACCCCAAGCAACCCAACTCTGACCCGAGACAGGGGGGCTCTCCATTCGGCATGGGGGGGTCGTGCCGGGGCACCGACTCAGATTCTGACCACAAACAACAGCATCAGCAGGCGAGGAAAGGAAGTGACGGAGAGTCGTCCAGCTACATGAACCCCAACCCTTTCCTCAGTCAGGATGCAGGGCCCCGGGTCGGTGGTGGTGGTGGTGGTGGTGGTGGTGGTGGCGCCCAGGGAGGCAGTGGTTCAGACCAACGGCAGGCCCTCCAGAAACAGAAGGCCCCTCGCGACTGGGAAATGAAGACGAGCAGCAGCCTGGCCAGTCAGAACCTCTTCATCTCTGCTGCTGCCAGCAGTGGTGGGGGCATTCTCAGCGGGAAGGTGGGGGGCAGTCCTGTAGCAGTGTCCTCAACTACAGGGTCCTCTGTGGGGCAGTACCTGGGGTCGCAGTTCCCACTCGGAGGGACTTCAGTCTTGCAGTCCTTGTTCGGGGCCCAGACCGGAGGATCCACGGTGAGTGGGACCCCGAGGCTCGTCAACGGACACTCCGCCCTGGGAAGCTTCTCCAGTGCCGGGCTGGCAGGGGGAGCGGCTGGAGGTGAGCATCATTGTGACAAACGGATCATGTAGAGTTTTACCTCGGGGGTCGTTGAGCTGTCAGTGTCCAGGTCATGGTTTTAGTCTGGGGGTCCTCTTTACAAAGAATAGTGTGAGTCCTGAGGGAATGGGTCTGCTAATAGAAACAGGTAAGTGGATGTCCACTGCTGCTGTCTCTGTCTGCCTCACTCACTCACTGACTGACTGGTGAAGCTGCACAATTATGGCCAAAATGATAATCACGATTTTTATTTTATTGCACATTCACATTTAAATAAACTAAGCACTGCTTTCACTTTCACGTTATGCTACATTCCTGCTAATATTTAAATCTTTGCTTCAAAATTTGACGGGTTCGTGTTCACAGTTCATCTCCTAGAAGCAAAATACAACTGTACCAAATATCTTTACCCAAAATGAATCAGCAGAGCACTGTTACTCTCCGTCAGTCTAGCAAGCACTCGATTTGATGTGCAGCGGAGTTCTGAGTCGATCAATTGGGAGAAGCCAAAAAGTTGTGTTCGGTACGGAAATTTGATTAGTTGTGCAGCTCCACTGACTGACTGTGCCGCCCCGCTTTGACATGGACGTGCTGTTGGAGTGCTGCGGTTGGAAACACCCTTGGAAAATGTTTTTTCACAAAAATGTTGAAACTGGAGAAATCTGAACCAATGGAAACTGATTGACGATGAATTACTGACGTGTTTTACATGAACTATTACTATATTGTCATTTTCTGTGGGTGTATCTGTCGGAGTTGTATGTCAGAGTCATTTCACTTGTAAGCAAAAAAAATCCACCCAGAAATCATTTTATCTATAATAAGAACGGTTCTGTGCAATCCTAAATTGGCCAACCGGTTTGTTTTAGTGACGGTCACGGTGGACTGACTCTGTTTGCTTTCTGTGTGCTTGTCTGAGACTCGCTTGGCGCTCTGCACAACCTGGCTCAGTCCCTGCTTCTCTCTTTGTCCCCCCCTCCCTCTCGCTCTCTCTGCCACTGCTCTCTCTCTCTCCCCCCCCCCCCCCTCTGTCTCCACTCTCTCCCCTTCCCTCCATTTCTGCTGTATGATTTACAGGTATATTTCACCACGTGGTTCCCACAGTGTCCTCCCATCAGTTTGGGGTGGCACTGCCCACCTCTGGAGGCCTCGGTTCTCTGCTCAGTCTCTCCTCTTCCTCTACCTCCTCCCAAACCCAGCAGCACAGCACCCCCCAGCCAGCTTCCATGCGCCTGTCCTCGTCCTCACCGCTCCCCGTCTCCCAGGCCCAGCACAGCCGCACCCAGTCAGTCCTGCACAGCCCCTCTCCGCCCACGCTCACCCTGCCCCCCCCTCCACCCCTGCACAGCAGCTCCTCCTCGGCACCCACGCACTCTGACGCCCCGCCGTCCTCTCGATCCGACTCCCTCCACTCCTCCCGTCTGTCCCACTCCTCTCTCCACCACCAGAGAGCTCAGTCATCCCTCTCTCTCTCCATCTCCTCCTCTGCTTCTGTCTCTGCTGCCGCTACCGCTTCCCTCTCCTCCTCTCTGTCAACCTCCTCCTCTCGTCCTTACGCGGTGCACTACTCCCCTCGGCTGCCCCCTCCACCACAGGCCAGCAGCTCAGGTGGTGGTGGTGGTGGGAGCATGTGGAGGACTCAGGGCATGCATGGCACCTACACGACCTCCCAGCTCCCTGGCCACCGACCTAGATAGGGTTTGGTGGGTGAGGGGAAGGGGGGAGGATGGAGAGGGGGAAGGGCAATCAGAAGGTGGAAAGAGGGCAAGAATGAGAGGGAGAGAGAGAGAGAGACTAGTAGGGAGTGAGAGAGACAGGATACCTGTGTGATACCTGTGCTCCAAACAAGCTGCTGTTGTGATTGAACAAGGTAAGTCAATTCTTGGGTTTTAGATTTAAAGTGTTGAAAAGCGTGCTGGGGGATAATTATGAAAGTGACCCAATTGAAACACCATAGAGACACTCATCATCATCTTTCTTTCACGTTTCAGGTAATTGTTGAAAACTACCTCAAAAATGATATAAACTATGCAAATGTCCCGGTGTGGACAAAGGCACTCTCCTCACTCACTGGTGCTTCAAAACGTCTGCACTACCCAACCGCCTCCAAGACCGGCATCTGTACTGGGATCTCTGAGACACACACACACACACACACACACACACACACATGCACGCACACTAACGACCACTATAGTCGCCTTGAGCAGAAGGTACTGGTCATGTTTATGTGAAGGGTGTTAAAATGGTGGTTTTACAATAAGGAAATCAGTACTTGCTGCTGCTCAGCACTGAATGAACGGATGTCTGCTTTAAATTCAAGGTGCTCAGTAGTGTGATGTCTTTCTTTTGTCTTAGTCACTAAAACAATCTGTTTGAATGATTTAATGTAACATTTGAAAGCAGATTGAAGCACATCGTCCGTCTTTTTGATCTGAATCTCATCACGTTTCTCTTCACGCGTGCATGTTGCACACAGACCAGTTCTCTGAACTCTGCTCACATGTCCTGCAGTTTGTTCTCTCTGCAAGCGATGCTCTCGAGTCTGTTTTCTTTCTTTTGGTGAAATTCAATATTTGTTGCAACACGTACGAGTCTGAAACAAGATGAGGAACTTTGGGTCTAACTTCACACTGGATAGTAAGACACAGTTACTCGTGTGGCCGAAGATGTGCACGGCTGGTTTGTTGACACACTTTAAGCTCTGCTTAAGTTGGTGATTTACAATATTAAATATATTAACTAAATTAAAATATGTGGCTTACTTAATTTTAAGTGGTAAAACAAAATATGAATATGCCGTTCTGGCACCTTTTGGCACACAAATCTCACATTTCCTTTCTTTGCTACTAACTTGAGCAGAAACAACTCTTCAGGTGTAGTTCAGTGTTTCTCTGCTCGTATCAAATATTGAACATTAACTGTCTTAGTTTCCTCATAAAAGGATATTTTTTGGTGTTTTCAGGCATAATTTCATTTTAATTCTCTAAATGAATGAACTTAACATGGAAGTTGGTGTATGTTTAAACAACGCTATGATGTCAGCCTTATTTGGAAAATATGGTGAATTAGCAATCGTTCAACAGCTGCCGCTGATGCTGAGCCGACCACGTTTCCATTTTAAAACAAACATGAAATTCATTGATGAGATGGTGCTATGTCGAGCTTATCAGCCACTTTCTGTATTTATTCACACGTTCCTCCTCAGTCAATCTGGTAAATCACACTACTATGTGGGAACGTAGCCGAAATACTCTTAAGCTAAACTTCTTCCTATTTATCTCTGCTGTCCAATGTTAAGGACATAAAACGTGTGTGTGTGTGTGTGTGTGTGTGTGTGTGTGTGTGTGTGTGTGTG
>NW_022280060.1:5015670-5028582 GCF_004355925.1 Anarrhichthys ocellatus
TGTGTGTGTGTGTGTGTGTGTGTGTGTGTGTGTGTGTGTGTGTGTGTCACACGCATGCAAATCCTCACACTGAGAAAACATCGAACCAGAACCACAACAAGCTACTGGACTCTCTTCACACCTATTTGTTTGCTCTTTTTTTTTAATTGTGTAATTTCTATTTTGTAAACAATGTTTGTACTGTGAATGTGATTCATTCTCCGAACTGTATAGTTGTGTATAATTTAGATTATTATATTTATGCTGTCTGTCTCTCCATCTGCCTTGGTATTTCTGTTTTGTTTTCTTTCTTTTCTTTCTTTCAATCCTGAAATGTGTTGACATTGTAGAACGCAATAGTGTGTGTGTACTTGACTCACGGTCTGAAAACAATGGTGCTAAATTAGGACTTTTACCTGATCTTATTTATTCTAGAGTGAAAACATCAATAAGAAATGGAACACTTGGTGCTGTACACGGGGACGTTTGTAAAGCCGCTTTCTGGTATTTAATGTTGCTATCATCTGGTTCTTTGAATGCCGAGTGTACATCTGTAGACGCCACCTTTTGGATGAAATGTGCTCTGCAACAGCTTGGTCTGAGTATAAACATTTACGAGGAACTCTGTTCATGTTTCTCAGTTTCAAACACACGACATCCCGCTTTGATCTCAGAAGAGAGCTGCTTATCTTTTAGTGAACAAGACGCACTGTTTTTGTACATAAGTTTTTGTTGTTCCTTGTATGTCTCTCCACCATAAACAGAAAGGTATATAAAATAAGTATCTATATACAGTCTATATATATATATATATATATAAATATATATATGAAAGAATAGAGGTGTTCTGGCGTTGGCATGGTGACCTTAACCTCGGCCTGTTAAACAGGAGGCTTGAAGCCAAGGAAAGGGAAGCTTTGCCAACACAGGACCTTAACAGATGGCGCCGAACAGCCGCACGTGACTCCTTGTGATAGAACTAGAACCTCCAAGTCTGTGTGCATCGAACGCATACAGACAACGGTGCTGTGGCTCGAACACAACGGGACTAGTAGAACTGTCATGACTTTTATCAGATGCTTCCACATCTTTTGTTTCTTTTGTTTTTTTTAATCAAACAAGATTCTGCAGGAAAAAAGAAAAATGGTGCTTCTGTTTCCAAACGATGGACATTCAGATCTTACAAACTAAGTCTTCACTGGTGCATAAACACAAACAGCTACGCGTCAACCTCTTACACAGACACACTGTCTTCAGACGTCTTGCTGACCAGGTCCTACCTTGTGATGTGAGCGGACTGTGTCATCGCAAAGACGTGCTGGTGTAAATCTTTCTGCGTGTGCTTCTCCCCCCCGACTTACCGGTGCATATCTAAGGGAAGATTAGACTAATAGTTCAAAGCTTTATTGTAAACTCCTGTCCTGTGCACTCACACGTGTGTTTCTCACCTGCGGGGAAGTGATTCTAGGACATGGCTAGAGACTGTAGTTTGTTACCAGCACTGAGAGGTCTTTTGTAATTATTGTTGATGCTGTTTTGATTTTTCTTATTCTCGGTGTTTGATACAATTGCAGTTACATGTTATGCTTTTCAACGGTGTCTTCAGATTCCTGTCCGTTTTTTGTAATACTACTAGTCAGACAGACAGCACGGTGCTCTCCTTCACTTAAAACAAGGAAATTGCAGCTATTGATAAATACTACTCTTCTTCTGTTGTGCTCCGGGGTTTTATGGTTTTGGTGATCTGCAACACGAGCTTGCCCGGCGGCTTTCTGACGGTCCAGTTTAACCTGCGGAAATGTCTCTAATCTGGAGGCGCGGCGTGGTGTATGTGCAAGTGAGAATAGTCGTTGGGAGTGTCATAAATTATCCTTACAGATTTCAACCTACTAGCTATATATATATATATATATATATATATATATACATATATATATACACACACACGTCAAAAGGGATGCGGTGCTGTTATTCAAGCCCTTTGGTATTAGAGCATGATTTGAATCAAAGCTTCTATGCACTTCTCTATATTCTCCTTCCTGGTGCATTATTGATAATCTGCGAGAGCTTTGCAGTCGAGGCCGTTTACTCTGAATCCTGCCAAAGGTCTTAACTCAGGAACTTCCCAGATGGCTTGAAACGATGTAAACAATTTTTCTTAAACTACTGCATGTCACAGACTTATTCGCCATCTTGTGGCAAAGATCAAGTCCCTTTGTAATCCAACTCAGGACCAGGACAACCCCTCAGTAAGTGAAATTCAGAAGTCAGGGTCTCCTCCGATTGATTCTCAGCTGTCACATACATCCAGCGCCTCCAGTGAGATCCAGCTTTATGAAGCTTTACGAGTCTGTCTGACCTCCGGAAGCTGTGAAATGGCGACGACTTTCAGCATCTTCCTCATCTCACACATGCCTCTGTCTAGATTTGCGTCACCAAGGAGGTGGTTCACTGTGCTTTGTTGGGATTCTCCCCTTTATTTTGTAGGGGGGTTAAACACAGGTCACACGTGACGTACAGTATGTGTACAGTGATCTCTGATCGGTGAAGCCAGGGCAGGTTTGAGGTGCAATAATGGCAAACGTACTTTCCAAAAGGCCCTGGGGTTTTTCATGACTTGTTACTGTTCGGTGTTGGTGCTTTTATCCTAAGATGTTATGATGAAACAAATGGAATTCCTCTTTTCTCCCTCCTCCCTGCATTTTATGACTATTAATAAAAAATGTTTCATATAATATTTGAATTTTCTTGTGTGTTGTGGCATTTGTGTGATCCATTTATTTCCTCTCATAGAAGATTGGTGAAGTTTACACATTATAGTTTGAAACGCAAATTAGTTTTATTGTGAAATACATAAGCAAAAATACAGCACATCTCTGGTTATGATCATCCTCATAAGCTCAATATTTCCACCCTACAGATACGTTTTAACTAGGTCAAATTGGATTTATTTTTAATGAGTACTGCTGCATTTTTGCTTCTCCACAAATAGCCGGACCTCCGTGTAACGGAACTGTACGGTGAAGGTTTCCACTTGGACTCGTACATTAAAATATAAAGACTTTGATGGGGCCCCGACATCGTGGCCCACAGGATGTTGGATGAAACCTCCAAGAAAAAGTGTCGGGAGTTGCATCAGATTATGTGATGTTTTATTTAATTGAAATGCTCCTCAGTGCGAGCCCCGACTCCCACAGTTTAGACTTATAACCTCGCATTGCTGTCAGGAGGATGTCGTACCTGCCAAGAAATGTTCCACAAGTACTGTGTTCACAACACCAGTGAACAGTTCTTGTCATTCCTCACTGAAGTTGTGTGATGTACAAGAATGAGCCTTGGCTTAATCTCTTGGAAAACACTGCTACTAAACAGCGCCGAGACCTTGACCCTCTGCAAAACAAGACCGCAGCTGTGAGGGTAGAGATGGGAGTGACGGCTCTTTGAAGGGAATCGGACGTCTGCGTTCCACTCTCTGGGAGCAGGACTTTGTTGTCTGGTCCTCCCCTGAGAGCGAAATACATTGTACACGTTCATAAGGATAACGTGTGCCTGAAGGATATCGTTTCATTCAGATCTGTCGTCACATTCACAAATGCTGGTATGGCCCACCGGGGTGAGGGAGTTCTGTTCAAGGAATGGAAAGCTGCAGGAATGACGTGTTTTTGTTGGCCGACCCGGAAGTTAGCATCGCACTCTTTGCCTCGATTTAAAAAAAAAAAAGCCAATAGGAATTTTCCTTTGGATTATTCCAGAAAATCAGCTCGGTGGCAAACATTATACTACACGTTTTGTCCAAACAAGATTACAAATGAACACCACTTTTGTGACCTTTTAAAGCGCGAATCGGCAGAAGTAAAAAGCTAACGTTGGGCTATAAACGAGGACGCATGAGCGCGGGTTTACTCAACGAGGCCGTGAAGGTGAACCAGTCAGCGGGATGACTTTCTCATGTAGCTACTTGTTAGCAGCTGCCTTTTTTAGACACATTACCGCTTAAAAATTCACAAGAGGTGTATTTATTGACGTATTTTATATCGTTTCTTAAGTGTTTACCACAGAATTTATTTCAGGCATCTAACTGAAAACTCGATTCAAAAAAAACTTCGAGACGAGTTAGATATTTAGGAAAATACGCATATTTGCTTTCTTTCCATTGATACCACTTATGTCTGTTAAGCTCAGCCAAACTAACTTACTAACAGCTAGCTTGGCTCTGTTCAAAAGTTTAAAAAAAATCAACCTACCAGCACCTCTAAAGCTCACTACATAACATGTTATTGAGTGTATTAGTTTGTTTAATACGACATACTGAATTGTAAGAATGTTGTTTTACACGGGGTTGGTCATGAGCCGCACTATTTCTTGACAGGGCGCAGTTCAGAAAGTCACTGCTTCTGGCCGAGAAATAGTCCGGCTTATAACTTTATGTAAAACCACAACTTGTTGCAGTCGCCACTGCAGATTGTGTGCGGATTTGATAAACAATAACGTGTTGATTGTGCTGCATTCACATGGAATCGGGCAGACGATGTCAGTAAGTCCAGTCCAAGTCGTCCAAAGTTAAAACATTTAAACTTTTTGCTGTCCACGACAGAATTTATAATAAGCATCGTGAGCTTTAGATGTGCTGGTAGATCAATGTTCCAGTCTTTATGCTAAGCTAAGCTAACTGTCAAATAAAGTACTTCATAATCTTCTCATAACTGGCAACAAAGCAGTCCTTAAACTAGATGCTTTCTAATATACAATCTTGTATAGTTTTAGTTTTGCACTAATTTCAGTTCAAGTACAATATATCATATTTTATTTTTTACTCTTCTTATACACAGTCTGTTTGTTTTCTTTACTTAGGAGCATTGCTCTGCTCAGTCGTTCTTATAACTCATCTGCGTCCTTTCTACATTTCCCCATGAAGGGTTAAAACACCTGGTATCTCTTTTGCTTTAGACAGAGAGCTGTTCATGAGAAAGTTACAAGAAGTGCACTCTAACCTCCCTTGATATGAGTCCTCATCACCTCCATTAGTCTACAGACAGGGAGGTTCGGTATCTGCCTTCTATTTGCTTTTCATTCTCTCGCGTTATCAGACTTCAACCTGCTTTCTTGAGGTGAAAAACAAGCACATTT
This sequence comes from Anarrhichthys ocellatus, assembly GCF_004355925.1. NCBI lineage: Eukaryota > Metazoa > Chordata > Actinopteri > Perciformes > Anarhichadidae > Anarrhichthys > Anarrhichthys ocellatus. The sequence goes on from NW_022280060.1 coordinate 5,020,777, forward strand.
CTGTGCAGCAAACAACTCGAATAGAATCCCATCTCATCAAGGACACCTGATATTCCTACTTTGGCAGCGTGTTCCCCAGTTAGTGAGAAGGGAAGGTGGGAGGATACAACTCCCTTCCTCGTGAGCTTGACCCATTCAAAACAAGCGACTGGGAAAGGTCTGACCACACAGACACACACGCACAGACGGTGAAGGATGTTGTGTTTGGATTTCTTCTGCTGTGGAGCGTTGATGCTCTGCTGCACCAGGCTCTGTGTGGCCCTGCCGGCCTCACCTGGACTGCAGCTGATCCCGGCCCACGACCCCCCAGTGACAGGTCAGACTCCGCACAATTCAAAACCTCTGAGAGTTTGTGCATTAATATTCATGCAATTCTGTGCAATGCCTTCATTTTATGTTCGGGTGCTCTTTGTTTATTCTTCTCTTTTAGTGTTTTTTGGATTGTTTGCATGTGGTTCCTGCTTCCTAGCTTTGATCTTGTTTTTCAGTGCATACTGTAATGTGTTCTTTTTAATGCAGAGCACACCTTCCCATCAACAGAGGCCTCATCAGCCTCCACGGTCTCTCATCACGGCCCCCACAATGCACCGTGCTTAGTGGACGACATTTTTGCGGAGTTGCGTGAAGCTGTCGGGAGTGACGGCGAACTCACAAACCGCAGTTTGACTCAGTTTGGAATCTGCACTGTGTCTGATAGCTCGTCAGGCTCGGTCTTGGTACAGCTTGCAAAGGAAATGAGCCGAAACCAGAGACACGGAGTGGAGGTGCTGCATCCAACTGGAGGTGTGAGCGCTCTCTGATCGCAATAAATTAACCGGTTGGATGTTTTTTTTGTCTATATCTTACAGCGTGTCTTGTTTTCTCCATCAGTGCTCTTGGCAGAGGAAGACGAGAGAGGGAAGCTCATGTTGACCTTTGACCTCCCACAGTCCCCTCTGCTCGGGCTGAGCCCTGCGCTGCTCTTGGCGTTTGAAAGCCCCCCCACTGGAGGAAACCTGGTCGTCACTTTCACGAGTCAGTCGCTGCATCCTGACGCACAGGTAAAGGAAGGCCTTGTGTTGATGACGCATTAACGGAAAACTGAAGTTCCTGAATGTGTTGTGTATGATTTTCGTCACAGACATCACTCTTGTTTTCCTGTCTTTTCCAGACTGTGTGCATCTCAGGAGAAACGTTGTACATAATGCTGACGGGGAAAGCATCAGACGGCAACGTTCCCCAGAAATGGAGCATTGCTGTTGAGACAAAATCCCCCGATATGAGTAAGACATGAGTAAGATATAACATGAGTAAGACATGAGTAAGATATAACATGAGTAAGACATGAGTAAGACATGAGTAAGATATGATTTGTTTCATTAGCACCCTCCTCACATGTTCCTCTCTTTGCAGACCAAAGCCTAAAAGACATCCTTACTGGTGGAAAATCAGGAAGTAACATCAGCATGGTTCCGCTTCTGCTTTTCTCTGGTGAAAGAGGAACTGATTCAAGGTTGTAATGGCTTTTATGTTCCCGATTGAAATGTTAGCAGACTATTACCACACTGCTCAGCAACTTTTTTTTTTTTTTTTACTCTCTTTCTCAGATATCATCATAGTTCATCCCTGGCCTCTTCACAGACCCCCTTCCTCTGTGAGCTGAAGCGGTTCCTGGGGGACGTCCTGCCTCAGGACCACCGTGAGTCCTCTCCAGTCCACCTGGACTCCTTACAGTCCCTGCCTCCCCTGACGCTGGGCTTATCCTCCAGCGACACCCTGCTGGCGGGACTGATCAACTCCTCTTCCATTACCATCTTCTCCTTCGGTAGCTGGGGCTCCGTGTTTCCGGTGCACCGTGGAGAACTGGCCTTTTCTCCTGCGCTGCTGGAGGAGCTCAAGCAGAGGTTGGAGCAGAGCGTGGTGAAGATAACGACGGTAATACGGGAGGAGCAAGTGGGTCATAGAGCCACCGAGAGGCTGGGAAGGCTCAAGGACCTCAGTGCGTTTCCGATGAAGGAACCGGCAGCAGGTGATGTGTACAAACATGTCTCCTAAAGCAGTGTTCATTCAAACCCACAGCCCTGTCAGATTAATTCAAGTAATCCTTGATCCACATCCCCACGTCATGTTCCAACTGTGTTCATTTGAACTGATTTTAAAGTGGATTTTATTTAACTATATAAAATTGATATAAAAGTGGATGTCACAAAATGTTTCATATAATTCAGGGATGGGCAATTTTTTCACCTCTTTATAAAACGCAGTAATTTGTATGGTTTTGATGAACTGTGAGTGGTAAGAGTAAACGTTATGATCAGTGGTGGAATATAACTAAGTATATTTGCTTAAGTACTGTACTTAAGTACACATTAAAGGTACTTTACTTAAGTATTTCCATTTTATTCAAATTTGTACTTCCACTCCTACATCTAGAGGGAAATATTGTACTTTTTACTCCACTGCATTTGTCTGGCAGCTTTAGTTACTTTGCACATTACAATTTTTCAAACCGTTCCTAACTACCCAAACTGAACAACAGTGTATAAAGGAGTTAAAATGAGCTCCACCTAAAACATCTGCAGCAGGAATAATGATCCAAACAAATATACATGTAATATCCATCGCACACATTCACGAACATACGAAAGTATGTAAATCGAGAGAAAAAAAGTCGCCTTTAAAATAAAAGCAAAGCAGCGGTTTTCTGTGCGTGATGAACACTTATCTACGTCTTATTATTTTCATGCATTTTTAATTGCAACACATTATATTGAGGCGTCAGCGGACCCAATATGTGTCTATACTGTGTGTATTTAAATCAAATCAAATTTATATTCTTATTGAATTAGTCTTTCCACACATACACCCTGCAGATGAAGCCCCTGCTTGGGAATCCCAGTATAATCACGTATTTGCATTATAAACCCATCTGACATAAATTTCTTTGGTATCAAGATCCTGCATTACTTTTTAACTGGTGCTTCTGTTACCTCTAGAGCAGGAGACCATCAGTACCGTGCTTTTCTTCTGCTGAAGGCCCTGCAGACGGTGGCCCGTGTCTACGAGGTGCAGAGAGGACTGCGGGCCACCAGAGCTGGTCCAAACAACCCAGTGAGGGCCAACATATGTGGTCTGAGGAGCCTCGCCGTGTCCCTTGAAAAGCGCCTCGGCCTTCCAGAGACCGTCAACATCAACAACTGCCACGGCTCTTGTGCTTTCCCCCTGACCAACGGCATCAACCACGCCGTCCTGCTCAAATTCCACATCGAGAGCGAGAACGTGGACGAGCGGGCGCCATGCTGCGTGCCCGTGGCCTACGGAGCCCTGGAGGTGGTGGAAGTCAACGAACAAGGGACTTACCTCTCCATGAAACAAGATGTGGTGGCCAAGGAGTGTGGATGCCGCTAAAACTAGACTGTAGTTAAGTGAAAATAATTGTTACTTGCATTTATTTATTCACACAGAATTAATACACTTGAAGTACAAACATGTTAATTCACAGAGGTCTCTTTAGGCCATATACTTATATATATGTAGACAATGTATTATTTGCAGTATTCCCACACTTAAAAATATTCAAGTTTATTTAAACCAAATAAGTCAAATGAGTATTATCACCCTTCTCTGTCATATTTTTATTTTAATTACTAATCTTATTTGTATAAAAAGCCATTGTTTTGTCAGGGCAAATTTCTTATCATTATCATAAGAATCTTAATTAAGATTCCATCATGTAATTATTGTTCCAAATATGTTAATAACTTGGTGACATCTGATGACAATACAAGATTGTGTTACAATGTGGCGGTAAGTGACATTTCTAAATTGGTGATACTAAAAGTTAGATTTGATTAAATTATTGAAGATATAAATGTGATACAGATTTCAACTGCCTGACAAATTTAATGGCGTTCTCTATAAATTAACAAAAATGGATTAATAAATGTATCATTCTGGGTTTTTATATTATTAAATGAAACGTATATGAAAGGCTGTTTGTGCTCTTTATTCAGAAACCTGTTGTTGTGTGACAGTTGATGACATGTATTTTTTATTTATTTATACAAATCATACTTTAGGTTTGGGTTTCAGGATTGCTCTGTTGCCAATCGGCTTTTTTCTTCTTCTTATCGCTCCGACTTCTTCGGATCCCCACCACGACATGAAATTGTCCCATATGGAAATCTGGAGACGGACAGCAGGAAACAACAAACAGCCTGGGTCAAAAAGTGATGCCTCAAACACACACATTATAATCAACTACATGACAACAGGAAAGATTTAAATATCTTTTATTCTACAGTCACTTCAAGGATTAGATTTGATGATGTCTGCCAGTATTCTGTTGTATTTAAAGGGAAATCGACCCTTAAATAGAGTGATAATTCTTTATCATTTTATAGTTTTTAATTCTTGAATTTGTTCAAGTCTGCCAATCAACTGAATAGCAGATCGACAGATCCTGGAGCTACTTCACTGTCAGAAATATATTGCATACTCATAATCAGTTGTGACCTTATTGTATTTGTATGATGCAATGAAATGTAATCATACTTGCAAAGCATTGTGGCTGTTCTCTTAATACTGCTTGATCTGTAATCAGAGATTCTGAGGTCTCTGAAAACAGCTCAACAACAGCTTCCACTGAGACAACAAACATCTGTAACACCTGTCATCTTTCAGCGCACCTGTCTAGTCACTGGTCCCCGTTGATCATCCAGATGTAATACCCCCCCAAGTCCATATCGGATCAAGTACCAGTTCTGCACAAATGTTGGTGTGTGTATTGCTAATTAGTCGAGCATTAATCTGGCATAACCAAACCTAAATGTTGTCTCGACTCATGAAGGTAAGTGGACTATTTAAAGCCCCAAAACGTAATTTTGAAAAATGTAAAATAACAAAGAAATGGAAGTGGAGCGCGGTATTGCTGCTCATCACTGCACTAAATTCTCAGCCAAACAAATGGATACTTCAGGGTGTCGTTATTAGTTGTTGTATTTTGAAATAAACCCTCTATGAGCTTAATGAGAAAATGGCTTTGCGACACTAAACGTCAGCCTACTGCTGGTTAGTGACTACTCATTCTGTTCACTTGCTGCAATTAAAATGAAATAATCTCCACATTCAGTGTAAAGTATCTTCAAACTGAACATAAACAAAGGCCTCCACTGATCTGTATCTGAGTTAAACAATAGAACTCCACAAAAACCTAAACAAATTCAATGAACCCTTTATCCGTGTTACAGAGACAGACATTACCTGATATAGTGAACCATCCTGCAGACTTCCAAGGAAAGACATGATACCTGTGTCCTCAACAAAAGAATCCATTGCATCTATAATACAAAAGCATGTAAAAAAGACAGTGAAGGCCTGCTGGCTTTAACAGAGGAGAACAAGAATCTCACAGCCAGTGTGGTATTGAAATGAATAGAATAATACACTCACCGTGCACTTCACTGACCCCCGAGCTCACGAGCAGAAGGACCAGTGCCAGCACTAAGCAGCGGTTCATGGTGAATCCTTTCCATGGATTTGGAACATCGCTCAAATCTTCGATGGACAGAATGCGCTCATAAGACACTATGGACGGACACAAATGAGTCAGACGCTAGTTGCCATAGAATTGACTCAGTGTTTTTGACATTATGTCTTACTTGTGATGGGTTCAGATGTTCCAACTCTCGCTTCGAGAATCCTGTAGGTGGAGGTTTAAGTTCAAATCTGGATCCGGAATTAAGCTGTAAATTAAGATGAGAAATTATGTTTCTGTCGAGCACAAAACCAACTGAAAGTCTACGTTTTTTACAATGTTTGTGCATGTGTTGCTACTCTTTCAGACGGTCCTGTGTGTCACAGTCCAACATTGGACAGCTTAAAATAGTCACCTGCAGCTAGTTGCAAAAGATAATTATGATTTTAAGGGTTTAGTTTTATATGAACATCTGAACAGGAGAAAAAAAGAAACGTACCTGATTTGACCCGTCTGTTGTGTCTCACCATTGAAGTGAAAGTTAAGTGGTTGCTTTGATGGTGATTTCAGCAGAGACGGTGTTTTCCACAGCCTGCACCATGCTCCTTTGCTTCTTGATTGACAGGCACAGATGAGAGCAGTTGAAAAAAAGGAAAATGACACTCACAGTGTGGACTGAGACTGTTGATACTGACCAGCAGTTAGACTGTAAGTTGACAAGTATAACAAGCAGCTTTAGCCTGTATTCCACTGCTAACAAAACAAATGCGATGATATAATGAAACTATAAATCTTGCCCTGTTGGGGAAGAACAGCACAGAGCGACTCTATTGCACCTCACCAGTGTGTTTAGTACCAGTAGGGTGAAATGAGAGGTGGCTGCCGCTCTGCACTGTGCTTACATGCTGGTTTCCGCTGCTTTTGGCATGGTGATTGGTGCATGACAACAAACAGTGTATGTTGGTAGAATGACGATTAAAGCGTCAGTCGTAATAACAAGTAATACAATTTTACATATTTTTTGGCATTTGGTACTTTTTGGTTTGGATACTTTAACGTATTTTTTTGAAGAATGTATTTTTACATGGCTGTCTCGCCCTACAGGGATATAAAGTAGCCCATGCTCATCATTAAATGAAATAGTCAGAGACAGATAGTTCCAATAACTTATATATTTTAAACGTCTCAGTAAAGAGGCTCGTGACGTGCGTCATATGTTCACATTGACACGTCATAGTGGACAGGACACGCCCCTCACAAATACTGCAGACTGCCAGCTCTCTGACTCCAGCACAAGGCGGCGAGGAGGGAGACGACAGAGCCGCTGGTGTTGGACGCTGGCCGGATGGTTAAATCTAACCTACAGACGATTTTGAATAGTCATTGTTTTGTAAGAGAAAAAGAGAGAAACTTATCCGAGATGCCTGTTATTGAGCAATCCAGTAATACACCTGAACGTGAAAGGTATGTTGTTGTAGGGATTGTTATTTAGCGAACTAGCTCACTGAGCTAAGCTACATTTAAAAACCGCGGCCTAGCTTAAGAGGTGCTATTCCCCGTGTTTCTTGTTTACATAACATCTCAAGCTATTGCTAGCGTTAAATGCTGACACGCTAGCTAGCTAACATTAAAGGTCCAGACTCAAGCCACTGGTGGTGTTTTATTTATTTCAACATAACATACGTTAAGTGATAAAATAACTATGTATGTTTGGGTGATTAGGAGCTTGTTGCCTTAGCTTTAATATAATATATTAGGGCTATTGCTAGCTGCGTTAGCTTAATGGCTAACGTTACAGTTAATATATCGCATGCTTTTTTCATATTTTTGGCGTTGCAGTGAAAGCAATCGATGACAATAATACATAAATATTGTGACCATATTTCACACTGAATTTGACCGTTGGTCTCGTAAGAACGCTCGGTGCATTGAAAGCGTTTATTTACGGTTATGTAAAAGCTAGCTTGTTGCTAATCAACGTAGCTGAATTGATCATTTGTGGCTTCATCAATTTAATCAATATTGCTCTCTAACGTATTATTATATCAACATACTGTGTGGGCTTTTGCAAGCCAATGAATTCCGGATGATTTAAAGTAATTTAATATAACTGTTTGTGATTTGACTGGAAATTAAAAGCCTAGAAAAACAACCGTTGGGGATTTTGACGCCTGGAAAAAAATGTAGTCATGGTTTTTAAACGAGTTGTGAGTGATTAGCCGTTGGGGTGTTTTTCTACTTAATTCTTGTCCTGACAAGATCCTCGTCGAGGCTGTTTGTGAAGCTCTATAGTGTCGTGAAGGACTCGTAGGAAATTTCCACTGCACTGCGAAGGGGGGGGGGGGGGGGGG
>NW_022280060.1:5028682-5041371 GCF_004355925.1 Anarrhichthys ocellatus
TTAAGTATTACGCCAAACTGTTTTACCACCCTCATCTCAAAGAAGACGAACAGGAGCTGTAAGTGGATGTTTTAAATAGGTCCCCTGCTCTGTAAGCTATGGCTTAAAGAGAGAAAACTGTATTAAATTATCAGGACATATTCTACACCATCAGTGGGGGTGTTATGGGCAATTGTAAGCCCAGTGATGACATATTGTACACAGAAGCTTTCTTATTCAATAGATATACTTGTTTTTTAGGCTGTGTACCTCGGGCATTTATGGCAACAACAGCATAGATGCTGTTATTTAAAACCCCAATGATGGTGTAGAATATGTCCTGATAATTTAATACAGTTTTCTCTCTTTAAGCCATAGCTTACAGAGCAGGGGACCTATTTAAAACATCCACTTACAGCTCCTGTTCGTCTTCTTTGAGATGAGGGTGGTAAAACAGTTTGGCGTAATACTTAAGTAATGATGTCGCTCTTAGGTGAGGGGTTATTTACATGATATTCATGCACGACAAAGGTGCTCTTATGCAAGCAGAAGCTTGAGAGACTCACCGGTCATGTGACCAAAGCCGCTGTCTTTGCCAAGACAACCGGGGACGTGAGTGTGTGTTGCTTTCTAATGGAAGTATGGGGATTTTTTTAAAGAATGCCGTTGCGTGAGAGCCTTCTGCTGCGTGTTGGTCTTCATGCACAGGCAGAGGGGGCATTGAAGGTGTTCTGTAAAGATGCTAATTGGCTGATTTGCATAATCCGATAATGGGATTTGGGGGAGTATTTGTGTTACGTTGCCTCGCAAAATCTTGCAATAGGTTTGGGCATTGCACATTGACCTGGTTAGCCCGAGTTATGGGAGGGCCAATGGTTCTCGTTTGTTTTTTCACACATCTGCTCCGCATATAGCACAGCAGTGGCATTTGCGTAAGAGGGCATCTGTGAGTGTCTGAGAGCGTTTGTCACGCTGTTTCAGCGATGCTGCTGCTAAAGGGTTGTGTTCCGGATGTCGGCCCACGGTACCTGCAACGGTGTTAATGCAGCCACACACACACACGGGCACCTGCGCTTGTAAACCAAGCGAATGCTACAGAGCACTTTGACCCGGCCTCTGGGGGAAAAAAAAAAATGGCTGATCTCACTTGTTGTAAACTGGAACGGCATAGTTAGTGCATCAGCACTAAAGTAGGCTAATGGTTAGACAAACACAGGCTGATCCTCTGGCAGTCCTCCTCAGTCACGTGACGAGCTTAGTTACCCCACAGAAACCCAAGGCACTCAAATCGGTTTTTAGGAGGTCCGTCGTCACTGTTCTCACGTGAACGATGAATGTCTCCACGGGGTGATGTGATCGTTAAGTTATTGGCCTTAAAGGGGTTGTACTGAATATTTGCCTTATACGCTGACAAAGTCAAATGTTAATGTATCATCATCAGTGATGTTTATCATAAACCCTTCCTGTCTGTTCATTTAATGTGCACAAGTCAACACATCATACAAACGTCTGAGCCAGTGCTAGGTAGACCAAAAAAGTTAATTTTCACCACCACTCTGTGCCTAAGAAGAGGACAGTTATTGATTAAACGATTCCCACCAGCCTCGTATTGTTGTTTCTCAAGACTCACTAATATTTAGCAACTATTTTACGGTTATTTCAGAGATGACTCACCCAACGGTGTAATGTGTGCTGAGCTCTCTGTTTATATTGGGAGTTTGGTTTGTGTTAAGCAGCAGAACTTATGATGGCTCCTTCCGTGTGTGTGTTCCTTTCGCACTCCAGTATGTCCAGTCCCAGGAGGGGCTCCCGCTGTTGCAGTAACCCGTGTCTGGGGCCTCTGTGGTGCTCCTGATGCCCCTCACCCACCCCTGAAGATCCCAGGTGGGCGAGGGAATGACCAGCGGGATCGCAATCTTTCAGCTAAGCTATTCTATTCTGTAAGTGAAACCACTTTATAAAGGTTTTTTACAGCAGTATGACTTTTTTTAAATTCTGATTGTAAGAGTAGATGCCTAATTTCCATCATAATGATCAGAATTGGCACATTCTACTCGTCATACTCGACGATACTGCTGATTTAAGACGTGTTTGATAATGAGATTACTTGGCGTTATTCAAGATGTCATCTGAAATGAATGCATTCCCCGTGTCCCCCTTCTCCTCTCTGTCCTCCAGGATACTCAGTTGCTGGTTCTTGAGGAGCCCCCCCCCGCCAACGGCAGAGTGCGCTTCTTGCTCTTCGAGCCCCGTCGCTCTGAGGGCAAGCACTGCGTCTGGAGGGCCGCGCTGAAAGGAGGGAACCTCTACGTCGAAATCCCTCCCGGAGCTTTGCCCGAGGGCAGCAAAGACAGGTCAGTCGGCAAAAAAAAAGAAAAATCTCTCGGTCCAATATTTTTTATAAGATAAATATTTATTTTTATAATATTTCCTCAAACGAATGAATTCAAAGATTTTGTCAAAAGCCAAAGTAAAAACAGACCCTCGTGTTTTCTTAATTTGTGCGTTAGATGAGCTGTTGTATCAAAATAAAACCTGTATGTAAATAAAAACATCACTAATAAGTGCTTCGACCATTATGAGTCCATATTTTTCCACTGAAATTCATTAACATCCCTCCTGTGATTCATTAACATGTTTTGTTTGCTGTGTTTCTCTCCAGTTTTGCTCTTCTGCTGGAGTTTGCAGAAGAGCAGCTGCAGGTCGGTCACGTGTTCATCTGTTTTCACAAGAACCGCGACGACAGAGGTGAGACATTTATTTGTCTGGGCTTTTAAACTGTGACTCGTGCTATTTGAGTTTAATTTAGTGTCACCAGTTTTCTAATACAGGCTTAGAAAATTGTTCCTTGGGAATTATTTCATTATGACCTGAGCATAAACATAAAGTGGCAGCTTTAGAACAGATACGACTCAAATGTACATTGAACAGTGAAAGAAAAGGCATTTAAATAAAACAAAAACCCTATTCTTTTCATAAAATGCGCTTGGACAGAAGTTATACAGGAGTGCCATGGGACTTTCAAAATAAAGGCGTATTTTAAAGATATGTATCATGTTTATAATACTTCAATGGATTTATAAATGACTGGTGTTTCAGATAGTTTTTTTCTGAGTCTATGACCTGTTAAACTTAAATGCTGTAGTTTTTTACATATTTGTCAACATACTCTAAGCTGTATTATACTACATATGTAAACTACATCTAAGTTACTTTGCGAGACTGTCCGCTCTGCCCGGGTTAGGGTTATTCGCTCAGAAATCCAGGCTTAGAGACTGACCCCGGTTTCCGTCTTGTCTCTCCTCAGCCTCCCTGCTGCGCACATTCAGTTTCCTGGGCTTTGAGATTGTGAGACCGGGTCATCCCCTCGTCCCCTCCCGCCCCGACGCTTTCTTCATGGCTTACAGCATCGAGCGAGACTCCTCCTCCTCCGACGACGATTAAATGACGCTGAGCAGTTACAGAAGTTGCTCTCATTTCAATCCACACCCACCCAGCTTTATGATTTCTCTGTTTTGAGAAATTAATATATTATCCAAGTTCAGTATGGTCGAGGTTTCCCCCGTTTTGTTTGTTTTTCCCTTTAGCTACCATGTGCTGTGTTTCTATGGTATTTGCACTAGGGTAAAATGTTAATCTACCAGGAATATAGAGCAAGCGCCCACATAATATCTGGGCATCGTGTCCTCGCCACTGTATTACTCTTCATAATGTGTAGTGCTGACCTCCCATGAACACCCCACGACGATCATCTCCACACTGTAATATTTATGATAAATTCTAATTCATCTTACTCGTGTAAGTCGATCTATTTTCATAGTATCAGTTGATCCTCCTGTTAATCTTTTTTTATTTTTCAATGTGTGCATGATTTTCATTTGTTGTTTGATTCACTTGATAGAAATCTGCATGTGGTAACTACTAAATAAAAGTGCACCTAAGTGAATGCTGTCTGTGGTGTTGTGTAATCAGTAACGAGGTAAGTTCTTAATGTGCTTTGAAGGAACTAGGCCATTCGATGTGTTGTCCGGTCGCGTATAAATGGAAGAAGAGTCCACGCGTGAAGTAGCCTGCTGTCACATTGTGTTCCTCAGACTGCAGTCATGGTGTTCAGACTCATCTGTACAGAAGAGTAGTTGTTTACCAGAGGGTTTAAATAACTCTGTACAATACGGTGTGTGAGGGTGCTCTGATAATATTCACAATGAAAAACAGAAAAGCTCGTTATATAATAAATAGTCCTGCATGGAAAGGGATGTTGAGGCCTCTTCCGCTGTGGTGGTGATGATGATGTATCCTCCATTACAAAGAGACGTGTGAATGAGTTTAATTGGTGCAGCTGCAAGGTGAAAGATATGAGAAGTTGAGTAATGGCCTTTGGTGAATTCATGGGAGCCCTGCAGTGGGCTGCGTGTCATTTCAACGTTTCCTTGTGTAATAGCGCCTCCGCGTGAGTGAAACTAATGACACGTGAACCTGTTTTTTTATTTCATAACCAGACTCTGTGACTTCCGTGTTTTACATAATGACCTATCGGGAGCATCCTAAACTATAGGAGGAGCTGTGCATGACAGGTTCAAGAAGATGAAACTAGGTCAATATCTGCATTCTGAAGCCACGCCCATCGTCTTATTATATCTGCGAATCCGAAGAATAAAACACTTTATACTTGACAGAGCTTGGAGAACTTAGTTTGGTTCCTACGGATCTATTGGCGGTTATTTATTTAAAGTTAAAAAAGACGAGAATCACAACAGCGCCTTACTTCCCCACCGCTGCACACCTGTCCCATCTGCTGTGTGAAGTGGGCATAATTGTCTATTTAGTTGGAGAAATGGAATGGCTCGATTCTTATGTTGGGAAAGAGGTTTCCAGATGCTGCTGCTTGGTCTGAAAAGCTCTTCCTTTGGTGCATACTGAGACCTGTATGCTGTATTCATCTTCATGATTTATTCAGAAAAATGGAGTCGCTGTTCATGTACAATTCCATCACTTATTGTAAAAAGCTGATTGAGAAAATACCCTTTTCGGGACCATAATGATTATGCAGCATTTTGTTGGATCAATATTTAATTGAGGAGCAGTGTATGAAAGTCCTAATTGTTGAAAAAGAAATGATAGTCTCATCAAATTCACATTCTTTGTGTATTTTTTTGTGCATAATACAGTATGACAGTTTACAACTTGCTATGTTGGACTGCAACTTTTAATTTCAACATGGACTGTCCAGATTCAGAGTCCGCCATAGCTGACTAGTCATGCTCAAAACTGTCTCAGGGTCTGTAAACGACAGGTATTGCAGGCACATGAAGTCCTCCCAATCCATAGCAGACTGATCCTGGATCAGCCCCCTCTCTGCCAACTTCATCACCAGCAGGGCTCGCTTGACCGTCAGCCAGTTGTGCACCGTGGTGGCCATAGAGCCTCTGTGATTGAAGAGGGGGACACGGGGCCCCCAGAGGAGCACCTGAAGCATGGCCGCCATGTCGGCCATCTGTGGCCCGCTGCGCTCACTCTGCAGCCGAGATGCCAGATAAAGTAGCCCCCTTCGGTGTGAGGACATGGACAGGTTTGGTCCTGGGTCCAGAGGTGTCAGGCTGTCTTGTGAGTTGAGGAAGTATTGAATTAAGGCTCCTATCTGGGATTTGATGTAGGTGAGGCGGTTAGGTACAGACGGAGCAGACGATAGCGGGGTTAACACCACACGAGGGGAACCGTGTGTCCTCCATAACGTCTGGATCTTTCCCCACTCCATTTCCTCTTTCCTTCTGCTGGTCTTGTGCTCTCTTTTTGTTTCCGGGGTGTCATGTTCTAGCTTGTTTTCTCCCTCTTCATTCTCCCCTCCAGGCCACACTAAAAGGATCCCCCGAGGCCTGAGCTCAGCTGCAGTGGCGCTGACGTTGTACAGATGTTGTGAGCCCGTTATTATCTGCAGCAACAGGGCACAAACGCGTCTGTCGTAATCGAAACAATCTGTGTTCTGCAGCGAGCTGCTCTCCTGAACAAAGTCCTCTAGGGTGGCACGAGGCAGGTCTCTCTCAACGCTCACCGAGAGCCCTTTCTGGAGGAAAGACTGAACTGAGGTCAGATTACTGCTCACATGAGCTGCGGCACTCTCAGTGCTGCCTCCTCCTTGGGGTTTAGCAGCAGTGCAGTCTGACTGAAAATGAGAGGGACCTTGAGCTTGTGAAATGCTGGAATCGTTCCTCAGGGTGCTGCTTCCTTGGAAATGAGCGATAACATCTTGCACGTTGACATGCGGTGGCTGGTGTTTGGTGTGAGCTGAGGAAGCTCCATCATTCTGTTTGTGTACCTGCACAGAAACACATTAATTAAGAAACACATGCACTGCAGCAGTGCTTAGTGTTGAATGTGGGGGGAAAAAACAAGATATCTAATTCCTGTTGCAGTTGTGACACCTGATGACAGTTTAGAGGAAGTGCTTCTGGTACCGCAAGTCAGCCTGACAGTTGCCAGTCCCGATAAAGATCAAGTTTTCATTGTGTGCAATGTGCATAGCGGACCACTTTGTATTGCCCGCAAGGGCTGCAAGTGACTATAGTGCACAACAACAGAACATTTTAACATCGATGCATTATCACACAGAACACACTGTATACCAGGTGGAGTGATTAAAAAAAGCTCTAAACATTACCCGTAAACCAAGCATCCTCCCTGGGAGCTTGGGGCTGTGCAGGCTGTAGCAAACCGTGTCTCCGATCTGCTTTGGCTCGCTGCCCTGACACAGCAGGAAATCCTGAGGCAGGCATGAGGTGACGTCCCTCTCCGCGGCCTCTCCCTGCAGCAGGATCCCAGCCTCCACGCTCTGTGCCGTGCTCCTCAGAAAGAGGAGATGTCGATGCTGAATCCCCTGAGAGACGACTCTCTGGTCGTCAAATCCGCTGAAGAGGTAGGGCAGGTGTTCGTCCGGGGTGTCAAAGGACAGCTGGGAGAAGGACAGTAAGGGGACAGGACTCCCACTGACTGCTTTAAACTCTTCCATCTCCCCGAGGAAATATGTATTGGGTATGGGTGCCAGCATGTACAGGGGGTTGTCAAAGTTTTGAGGGCATCTTTGCAGTGGAGACAGAGGGGAAAGTTGAGGCGCATTGTTGCCGGGGAGGGAGAGGGTGCGAGCTAACCTCTTCTTTGGAACGGGCGGCGGGGTGCCATCGGAGAAAAATCTCACCTGGTGCCGATCTGAGCAACACAGTGAGAGAGATTTAGGTCAGACTTGAAGAAGGAGCAAGAGCAGAGACCATGCAACAGTTTGGGGAGTCTGCATCCACAACGGAGTTACACCTCAGAAGGCAGTTTTGTCTGGATGAACACTCTGTAAATCATTGTAATCTGCCTGAATATCACATACATGTTCCAGAAAGTAAGAGTTTCAGATGGTCACTTCCTATCTTTCAGTTCGCATGAGAAAGACGAACTGAAAAGACTGAACCACGCATTATAGTAAGACGTGTCTTTTCCCCTCACACTACGTTTGTCACCTCTCCAGAATTGGGGAAGCACACAACAGTAAATGATGCAGTACATGACATTTGATCGTATTTGTTTTTACAGTGACATTTAGAGCTTGCGAGCAGTTTGCCCTTTGCATAACCTCACTTCGTTGTTCTGTAATCCTACCGTAGCGCTGGTGTATGGGGCACTGGGCCGCATGACAATCCATGGCTTCGGGGAAGACGTCGTCGCATGCGTAGGTTTGATGCTGGAGTCCAACAAGGCTGAGCATCACACAGTCAGACTCCACGCTGGAGCATCTGGAGGAAAGACGCCTGTGTACAAAGATGCACAAAATAACAAAAAACATCTGAAGTGCATGCACTGCAGGATTCTTGACATTACCAAATAGATTATATTTACATGAAATCTACTTTCATAATTATGTAGGATCTTTTTAATATGTGATTATGGATTAATATCCCAATCAGAGAAATTGCAGAATAATCACAAACTTCTAATCAGATCTATATGAGACAGTTTGTCGGTCTTACCTGTGCTGTTTGACCGGCAGCACTGGTGGCTGTTCCTCCGCTCTGCTGCCAGGACCAGACGCCATCAGGAATCTACAAAGTTACAGCACCTAACCTGCTCCTGCACCTCTCTCACAGTTCACTGCTGTCACACTGTGTGTGGAGCTCACAGGTGGCTAACTCAGTGCCTCTCTGAAGTACTTCCCGTTTGTCTCAGTTACTCCCTCGGTCGCTTTTTCTCTCTCTGCGTCTCTCTCTCTCTCTTGCGTCTGTGTGTAGTTGCATGTTTCAAAGTTGTTTTCGCTGCTCTCGTTATCTTTTGCATTCATCGTTTTCAGTCTGAGCTTGAGGTTGGGACCGGAAAAGGGGTGTCTGTTCTGAGGGAAATAAACTGCTCTCTAAGCTAACCTCAACTTGACAAAGCCCCTTCTATTTGCACTCTAGTTTCCTTCTTTTTCTCAGTGGATCTACATTGGCAATGTGTAGCCACAGCATGAACTTCTCTCTTTTGGATGATGCAGTTTGAGCCCTTATACATGCAATGCCCTCTTCGGGGCTTGGTGCTGGCACGGAGGAGTGTTTGCTTTCACTGACTTTAAAAGAAAGGTTAAATATTTACGCAGATAAAGACCGAGATGATTTAACATGTCAATATCTTGTTCAACTGGGGGATTGTGGACACATTTATAATAACTTGCTTTAAAATAATAAAAAACGCTTCATCGATCTCTGCCAAGGCAACTCTTTTACTGAGAGGTCAGAGGTCAGTATTGCTGACTAGAATGTAAGAATTGCTATAATAATCCATGACTTAGGTGATTGCTTACCACCTAAGTAATTGAATGATTCGACTCCAAATGTAATTAAGAAGACATTATCATCAACATTATGATATTTAAAATTTTGCAGCACGGCGATCACAAATAAACAACAATATCATATGTGTGTAAATACAGCCTCTGAAGCATCTTGAATTCATAATCAACAAAGAAATCTCATAACATGATGCGACAGTGAGAGAAAACCCACATGAGAAAACAACTGATAATGCACCAGTTTTGGATATACTGATAGGTTTAATGACAACAAATGTGTCTATGATATAATATTATTTTTATGTGCAGTACTTATTTGTGCTGTCGTGCTACCTAGAGTCTACTCTTGAGGGGAAGTGTAAGCTGCTGAAGTACTCCCATCCCAGAATGACTCAGTCACTGTCTCATTGTAAAACATGATGACAATGTGTTATCATCTTGTGAGTGACAGTGGTGGCAAGCGCATTACCACATCAAAAACAGCCTTATAAGGTTAAACAATAAGAACAATCTGCATGTGGTTATGAATCAGAGCTTCAGTGTCAAATGCATCTTGTGCAATGAATACAAACGTCTGCTGCAGCAAAGGTCCATGAATCTGATTCATTTAAAATGGATGTTAAACACTAGATGCATATATATTTTACAGGGGAGGACATACAGACATTTACTATACTATATTGCTTTCAATATAACAGGACAGAGAGACTTTATTTTCCTAAAAGGTGGCGTGACAGAAAAGGTTAGGGAGCCACTGGCAGAGGAGGTAATTATCTATATACAGTGCATCAATTAGTCATCATAAATATACACTCAGTTGCCAGTCCTTTCTGTAATAAATCCTACCATCATGAAAGTTATCATTTTCAGTAATTTGTATTTTGTTCACTCCATTTATATCTTTGCCTAAGAGTCCCTGAAGGTGAATTGCATTGAGAAACACTTCTCAGAGTAACACTAAACAATAAAATAAAGTATGGTAAGTTAGAGAGAAGCTACTTGCTTTATTTTAATGGCTTTAAACTGACACAGCATGTTGCTGTGTGTTCCAAAATGGCAAACATTATGCTTTCTAACATCAACTGTAGTTATTGCGTTGACTATTTGAGTTAAAGGAGCAATGTGAAGGATTTGGTGGCCTCTAGTGGTGAAGTTGCAGATTGCATTAAACTGAAAACCCCTCCGCTCACCCTTCCCTTTACAAATTAACTAAGAATAATGTAAAAAAGTGTGTGGTTTGTCCATTCTGGGCTACTGTAGAAACATGGCGGTGCAACACGGCGGACTCTGTGAAGATATAAATGGCTCATTCTGAGGTAACGAAAACACAACGATTCTTAGTTTCAGGCCTATTTACGCTTGTGAAAATATATTTCTGCCAATAAATCCCCATAAATCGTACACACTGTAATTGTAATTTATCAGTTGTTCTGCTCTGTTATTGTTCTGCATTAAATATAACATGAAATATCCAGAAGAAGATGTCGCTTGGTCAGGGGTCGTCAGTTTATTTAATGATAGAAAAGAGGTCCCTTAAAGAAAAAGGTTGGGAACCACTGTGTCAGTGAATAAAATGACAGCGGAAAGCCTTATTTGGCTTGAAGCATGAATGTAAAATGTCATGCACATAAACAAACAACACGGCGAGTGATTAGAATTTCAGATCGCCTTATACCATCTATTCTTGTGTTCAGGGACTCATTCTTGTGTTTTCATCGCCCGCCACTTCGAGCAGAAGCACTCTGCATCACAATGATATTTACACGCTACATTGCCGTGTGTGGGAGTGTTGAAGACGCGGGAATATGAGGATGCATCACTCGACCATCATTAAGGGCCTCTCCACCGAAGCTCTTCATATGCTAAGGAGAAAGAACGCCTCGGTTTCTCGGCCTGAGGGACGAAAATGGCAAACATTCATGCGAGTCCGCAGTTCTGGCTAACTGTGGAAGCTATACAGACGTTTTCGACCAGGGGGCTGAATACAGCTTGAAAGTGAGTGACATTTAAAATCCTGAAAGCGTTGGAGGAATTCATTAACCTTAAACACTATAAATATTCACTCTCTGACCGTTATCTTAAAGGTGACCTTCCATGCTCCTTAACAGTTTGAGTTCTTTGCCAAAAAAATGAACGGCTTGAGGAGAAACGGGAACTTTGAAGTAAAATAAGAACAAGAAAAACTCAAAATATAATACACACAATATTGCAGTGGTCTGTTTATGTTGGTTTATTGTTTTTTTTTCAAGTGACAACTGGTACATGAGTTTTCATAGCTACTGACAAGACAAAAACTGTGTATTTCATAAGGAAATTATTTGCAATTTGCATGTTTTTGCATGAATAGATGCTCTGGATTTCAATCCTATCGGCGGGAGGTGAAGTGTTTCTTTATAGCCTCGTAGAAGCGACGTTTGTGCTTGCTATCTGGGTTTCTCGGCATAGAAGCGGATGAAACTGTAGCGCCGATGGGGGAGGTAGGAGAAGCTTTAATCTCTCCTTTTACTGATGTTTCTTTATTCTGTGAATCAGTTAAGTCTTTAGCCACCCTCCTCTTGTCTTTCAGACAGCATGCAGTCTCCTCGTCCTTGATCGAGCGCCGCAGCCCAGCTTGGCAGAGAAGTGCCTCCTCGCTCGCCATCTGTGGGCTCTGGCTCAAGGTGATGAAGCCGTACGGTGTGGTGACTTTGGTCAGGTGTGGCAGGGAGAGGGCGGCTCTGCTGCCAGGGTCCAGGCAGTGCTGGGCCTCGGCGTAGGAGCAGGGATAGGACAGCTCCCTCTGAAGGAGAGACCTCCTCTTGGTGAAGGGGTGTGAGACACTCCGCTCAGCCCTGCGGTCTGCCGCAACCACAAAGAGGCCCGGGGATGAGGTGGATGAAGGAGATGACTCCGGCTCAGTCCCAGAACTCCCTAAGCCTTCTTCTGAATCTGCATCCTCCTCCTCTGTGTCCTTGTCCAGTGATCTTGAGCTGGTCTGCACAGATAGACTTGGTATGGTGAACTGTGGGATGCTTTCCGGTGTCAAGATATTTGGATAAATGCTTTCTCGGCTCGTCTGGAAGTCCGATCCTAGAGAGCACCCGATGGACCTCGCGCTGCTGGTAGCCCACAAGAGTGCACGGACTCCCGCGCTGCTGTTTCTCCTTGCTGTGGAGAAATCATCTGAAGCTTCGGTTCCACTGCAAATAGGTCCAATGCTGAACGTCCGTGTGACTGCTTCCCTGGCCATCACTGAATGTCTTCCCCACTGTCTTTGCACACGGGCCTGGTTGTAGATTAGCAGGAGGACGGACGACGGGCAGCTTTTATACAGCTCTGCTTCCCCCATTTTTGTCCACTTGCATCAACAAATGCGTAAATGTGACGAAGGCTGGTTACCAATTATGGATTTTCAAGTATGGAAGCCCAATGATGGGCCTCTCTCTTCAACCTCTTCATATGCTAAGCAGACGGAGACGCAGCATCTCCCGGCCTCTCAAAACATCAGCCATGTTGCTAATTTTATTTCCATTAGCGATGAATCTGCTGGTTATTTTTTTTAATTCATCAATTAATTGTTTGGTCTACAAAATGTCAGATAACTGTGAATAAAGCCTATCACACT
Source organism: Anarrhichthys ocellatus (assembly GCF_004355925.1). Classification (NCBI taxonomy): domain Eukaryota; kingdom Metazoa; phylum Chordata; class Actinopteri; order Perciformes; family Anarhichadidae; genus Anarrhichthys; species Anarrhichthys ocellatus. Next base: position 5,041,066 of record NW_022280060.1, read on the forward strand.
TTTTTTGTTTTTTTGTTTTGTCTGTCTAACAGTCTGAAGATTCGTTTACCTTCACAAAGAGAAAAACAGCAAATCTGCTCAATTGAGAGGCTGGAACTAGGAAATATTTGGCATTTTTGTTAAAATAATTGGTTAAACCTAAATTTAGAATAGTTATAATTGTTCTGATACTCATCACTATGTATAAATCTGCAGTAAATATAGAGCTTTAGCCTGCAACCAAATGCTATTTAGGCTATACCAAATATAGGCTATTGTTGTCTGCTCATCAACCTGCTGATTATGTACACTACTAGAGCCAATTCC
>NW_022280060.1:5041771-5059432 GCF_004355925.1 Anarrhichthys ocellatus
ATATATGTGTGTGTGTGTGTGTGTGCTATATCTTTTAAAATGTTCCATCAAGTTGTTTTAACATACATGTTTATTCTCAAGTTTCAGCTTCACTAATTTTTAAATCATCAATATATATTTAAGTTAAATAGATTTGTGTGGCCTGTTCCATGTTACGGGTTGGTAATGTTACAACACCTAGATTGAATGTAATGCAGTCAAACTGCGTTGTGCATTTATTGATGTGGTAGGAGTTCTGTTTGTTGTATTTGACCTTCTGACAAACCAGTCACGTGACCACCATCTCGCGGCCTTCTCAGGTTAATTGGCGGGATTTGTTCATTGGTCCGCTCTGATTGCACCAGGTGAGTCTGTCCCTCTTGGTTGGCTAAACCGTGGCAACATCAGGGTACATATCAGCCTCCAAAACCCCGCACACGCACACGGAAGCCCCTTTAGCCTCGCTTCCTTACCCCCAGGCCGGACGGTTCACGAGGCTTTGACCCGCAGCACGATGACTTCTGAGACCCACCAAGAAACCGTGGCGCTGGAGCAGCCAGAAAACACCGAGGCAACGTCGATTGTGGTGGTAGGTGGTCTGCAGCGATTTGTTAACTGCAATACTTCCGTCAACACAAAGGCACGTGAATAGTAGTTCTGGTAGTTTTTACCTGTTGTCTCCTCTGTAGGAAGTCGTCGTTGTGGGGAGAGATGGGTTGTTTCGCTCCATGCTGCGCGGCCTCTTCTGGCCCTTCGGCCTCGTGGTACGAGCAGCAGCACGCTAGCGTAATGCATTGTGTGTGTGTGTGTGTGTGTGTGTGTGCGCGCATTTAACCTGTTAGATTTACATGCAGCTTGACGTGGCTCTCACTCAACAGATGCGCACATACCGCGGGTTTTGGTGGATGCTGGGCTACCGGCAGCCCCAGGAGAGCGTCCTCCTCAGCCCCGCGGTCCGCAGTCCCGCACGCCAGAGCCTCTCCGGCCGCAAGCGCCTGCACAGGGTCACCCGCATGCTGCTGTCCGTCCTGCCCCGCTGGGTGCAGAGCGTCCTGGGCTACCCGGTGTCCAGCAGCATTGGACGCTCCCTCTCACCAGGTGTGGTAGTTTGTGGGGCTTTTTGTCCAGCTAACACTTTTAAATTCTTTAGAAATGAGTTCATCAGTGGCTTTGATTTTATATTCTGCTTACCTGCAGATCTACTAGACTAGTCTAGGTGAGGATGGTCTGTGTTCTCGGGTGTAGGGAAAGCCGAACTTTGACTCAACTGCTTGGAATTTATACCTACACTAAGGGGTGACGGTCCTCAATTTATATCTAGTACTAAACTTTTAGCAGCTGCATACACAACATGCAAAAGGTGGTAAAAGAATCAGGGGACCCAGTGCAAGATTAGTGTATCCTGCTAAGTTCAGCAGCTTCTGACTAGGAAAAACTTGTTTCTTGGCAAATCTGTCAACTAGGTATCTGTTGTCAATCGGGGCCAAAATAAAGGTAATAGTTATGATTTACTGCATGGAAGCCTATGATTGTACTGATTTACTAAAAATGAGCTTGTTCCCCAACAGAAATCAGAGTCTCTCCTACTAAACCTTGTGGAAAGGGCAGCAAGAGAAAGCAGGATGAGTTGGACGAGGATGAGGAAGACGAGAATCAGACCTGGGTGGAGGTACTCAATCAGCAGCTTGCTGACGACGACGACGACGAAGATCCCGACTATGAGGTAAGTGCTCAGGTTCAACCAGATCCGTATGCGGTTTGCTCTGAAATGTCCAAGCACGCTCTTCTTCCCATGTCTGTAATCTGAAGGGGAAATGAGAGGTACATCAGGGTTTCTCTTCTGCACATTACTGTGTGTGTACACACTTCAAAATACTGACTCGCAATACTACAACACGACTAAAACTACTTTAATCCAAAAACCTTTAATACAACCTGATAATGGCTGCCGATGTCGTTCTCCTAATGCTGACCATCTCTCAGCCCAGTACCATTGACGTTGATAGTGAAGAGTACAACTCGCACAACGGCACAGAAAGTGACTTGGAGCTTCAGGGGCAAAGCGTCATCATTGAAGATTTGAACACGGTAAGATCCATGGAGGCACGGAGTAAAAAAACAAACTGTCTGATTAATGGAGACGAGTGATGCAATGCACTAACTTGCCCATTTGTTTTTTAGGGTCTTTAGATGTCTGCTCCATCTGAAGACTCTTGCCCTGCTGTTTAATTTGTCCTGTTGACAAAGTTGTAGTTCAGTGTTTTTGTATGTTTATATAATAATTCAATAAAATGTGTCCTTTGCCTTGACATTGCTGTGGCCTCCCACTAGATGGCAGTAATGTTTTTTCTGTTCTACAACTGAGCTGACAGGAGTGAGGAATGTTGGTATAATCAGTATTTCTTATACAATTTGTCAAAATGCAGTTGGTGCATGTGACTCAATACATTTTAAAACGTGTTTATTTGCAAATACTGTAATTTTCAAATTGCTCAACTTGATGCCTGTTTTTAGGTTGCTCTAAAATGTTGTTGGGTTTCTGCAGCTTGAAACTAACCTGATGTGATTAAAAATAAATGTTGCACTTAAATTTATAAATGCACTCAAGTGTGATTTGTTTTAAACTTCAGCCTTTGTTTGGCGTTCACTAGTGCGATATGCTTCCTGTGTTCGCCAGATTACAACTGTGCTCGTGATCACAGCCAAAGTACTTAAACCTGAACCTGAACATGTCGTGCAAACATTGTCAATTTAAACTAAATGTCTAATAGTGAAACTTAAGGTTTTTGGTGAGCTGCAGACTTGACTTCCACCCTTGTATATTTGACTAATGAAACCAAACAGCTGAAATTATTGGAGCATGTAATCATCACACTGAAGGGTAAAACAAAATTGTACAATTTCCTTTACTTAACTAAGCAGATGGCCTCTGAACTGTCTGTACATTAAGTGACACTGTCTGAGTTATCTTAACAGAATTACTTTTCATTTAGGCTCCACAAATCCTTAAAACCTCCAATGACTCGGACCTCGTTGGTCACATTTCGTAGTTTGACATGCCAACAAAACTCCGTGTATATTAGACTCTGCGCAACGTTGCCTTCAAATCTGTATGGCAGTTTAACATCTTTCACGTTTCCGTCCCTAATGCAGATATCTCTTGGGGATTGATTATGGAAATGAATAGCCAAAGACATAAGGACTGTTTTAAACGGTGGATGAACCGGTGCTATTTTTGACTTTTCAGCATGTGACTTTCTGTTTGACCCAGAGTTCAGCCATGCAGAAAACGAGTGTCATCATAGAGCTCACTGTGCTGCAGGTGAGGGCTGAGCCGCTGTGGCTCTCTTATGACTGGCATCAGGATGTGGAGTGTATTTTTGTGCTGCCCACTGAGTCGTACCACTTCTGTTGGCACACATGCAGTGTCTCTGCCGAGTGTGAGCTGTGTTTATGGGAGTAGGTGGCATAACCGTGAAGAGCCCCGCGCACCTCCTGAACATGATTGAACCAGTAATCTCGTCCTCGTTCCAGCAATTGGCGCCCGCTCTCCCCACACTGGACGGCGCAGAACAGATTATGGTTAGAGAGCTAATGTTGGTCTTTTGTTTCCATCTGTTTATTGCTCCGTTTAGATGCAAATTGTACACTTGAGGATGAATGCGAGAGAGGAAGCATCGCACTAACATTGTTGAGCTGTTAGTCAAGGAAGTTAGGAGAACTCCACTGATTTATCAGGAGTAAAACACTGGTATAACAATCGCTGTGGCTCTGGAGGAGCGTCTCTGATACCCCCGATGACATCACCAGGGGTTATCTCGGTTTGGAGACAGGAGACCTGCATTACAAATTAGGTTTGATGAAAATGAAGGTTTTTACTGAGGCATTTGTTGCTATATCATTCATAGCCTGATTTATATAATGTTTTATATCTTAAAACATGGCAAAAATTGATTTTCCTTTATGGCTGTTGACAGTATTTTCTGATTTATGGAGTGGGGAAATGAGATATCCAAAATGAGGATCCATCTGTAAAAAGCTTTGACTGTCAACAAAATGAGAGGATTTCTGAACCTGGCTTCATGCAGTGTTCTGTTCTGGTAACGTATGCACATTAATACATATTTAATAAGAATTCTTCATTTACATATTTAAATGTCCCACTGAGATTAAGATCTAATTATCAAGGGGACTCGACTTGTGGAGTGATGCAACATACTGGAGAGTAATAATAAACATTATACGAACATAATGCACAACAGGCCATGAAATATGAATTATACACAATTAAAACAATGTGTGTAATACTGTGGCTTTTTAAAATGAGCTGTAAAAAAGCCTTTTGATGATCCCTCTGAATCGTAAGCATTTTGTTTGGACTTCAGAGATGTTTGAATTGCAACCACAGCTAAGTTATATGATGCGGCAAAGGGAAAAGTGTTAACAATGAGGGTAAACTTTGCCAAAAACAGGAAAGTCAACACCTCTGACTATCTCAACAAACATTTGACATTATACGCCTCATCAAACTGCGCTGCTCTGTATGGTGTCTGAGTTAATTTGTCTGCTCTGCGTGCTTGTGTTCAGAGTTCAAAAGACTAGATCCAGCATAAATGGGGAAGTGGTTCAGTTGTTGACACCGAGATCCAGCTGCCTTCCTTCCATTCAATTAATTCCTGAAAACACTTGAAGTTGTTTTGACGGTGAACTTTGAGTCTTCCTTTTTTCTTTTCCCCTCAGATGTTTTTCACCTCCTGATGCTCAGGTGCAAAGGCAGCCGCCATCTTGCTGAAGCAGCAGAGCGCACTTTGGTATGAATTGAATGTGTGTGTGCGTGTTTGTGTGTTTGTGGTAAGGGCAGCAGCAGTGGGAGCTGGATACAGAACAGGAACTGATGGTCTCTGGAGGCTCTCATGGCTGTCTGAACGTTTGAAGGGTAGGCTACTCAGCAGAGGCAGCGATAGAGAGCATCGACCTCTATCTCTGGTGTTTGTAGCCAGCTGGAGACCGCTTTTAAACCCAGAAAGCTCCGTCTTTGCCTTTTTTTTTTTTTTTTTTTTTTTCTCCAACAAGCAAGGTGAAACACGGTGTCTGGAAAGAGGTGGTAAATTGCATGCACAGTCCCAAGTGTGCTGCAGAACAAAGGCCTGCCTGCCTTCGTGCGGTGAATGTAGCGGAGGGTCTTGTTGTTGTGCAACAGATGGCTGCATGCAGAGTGATTTGTTGAGGTGATCAGTTCAGATGCTGGGTGGTTATGTTGCAGGCAGCAGGGGCTTTCATATTATGTCACCAGCTTTTTTTTCTTGTTTTTGTAAATCACATTTTACCTGATCCATGTGAGCAACTCTATGCAGCACAGATTGTTATAAAACCCTCTCTGACACACACACACACACACACACACACACACACACGCACGCGCGCTGCAGAACCTGAACTAGGACTTGCTTATTGCCACCTTGAATGAATGGCAGCAGGTGTCATCTGCTCCCCAGGCCACCCATCTAACCTGCAGGCTATTATCTGCTGCATTACAATGCGACTCTGTAATGTCAGCCAACAAAAGCGCTCCCCCCCCCCTTCCGCCTCTCACTTTGTTTTTTCCGCCGCAACATTTCTTTACCAGACTAATGACCAGCTGTCCCCGTAGATCTCAAGAGCATCCATCATCTTCAGAGAAGTAGAGCAGGAGAAAAGTGGCGTGAAAAGCGAAGCGGACAGATGGGAGCCCCTCAGTTAGTCATACACTTTAATGCAGAGGAGGGCGAGGGCTCTCGGAAAAAAGTAAAGGAAACGTGGAAGTCAGATCTTGTGTAATCGATGTTGATTTTTTTGCACTGTTGGTGGATGAGCAACTGCTATAAGGGCGCGCGGCCTCTCAAAAAGTTTTCAGAACAAGACAGAATCGAGATCTTTTTTTTCATATTTTTTTTCATTTCCTTAATGTTGGTTTGGCCCTTCAAATAGTTTTATATGATAATCTGATGCCCTGAACGATCACAGGGCAGCTTATCCTCAACGTCCCCTCTGAGCCACCCGGCAGCGTCACCTCAGCGCCTCATCTGGGTGAGTGTATTTTACGTCTTGATCAATCCAGCCGGATTTAAAGGCTTTGCTGCTTTCTGTGATTGTGTTTGTCCTTGTCTCTGCGAAGGTTGCCAACTCACGGAAGACTGCGCAGCGCTCCTGCTGATGCCGCGGAGCAAATCCATTTTACGCGTCTATGATGCTGATTCTGAGACACAGCTGGTAAATCTTTATTCACACTCAGGAGCTGCAGTGAGTCTGATTCCTCTGACCTTAGTCAGTCTCTTGTTCAATTTGTTCACACCAGCTGGAGGAATTCTGACACTCTGAATGTGACAGACGTGGCGCTCTTCTCCTTTGTACGGCCTCCTTCGATTCCTTTCCTCGTCTCCTCTCCTGGCGTCTTTGCCTCCCACCTGATATGCAAGCGGAGGAGGCCAGGAAGAGACACGAGGAGAGAGGATGCAACAACAAAATGAGACTTTTGTTGCTTTTGTAGCCGCCGTTTTAAAGCGACACCAATTCAATATGACGTGTGGCACAGCTGCATCATCTGTCCTCAGAAGAGCATAACGGTGTTCATGACAACATGTATATTTACTTTTAATTCAATTCACTACGCTGTAGAATGTGTCACGCCTCCTTTCTACATCATGGGTGCCGAAAAAGACGCTTTCAAAGGACACACCTGTGCATCCTCGCTCATAGCTCCTCGGGCAAGCCTCCTCTCTCCTCGAGATGCATTTTAGGAAAGGAGACGTCCTTCATGGGGTCGATTTCTGCGTCACAGGCAGGAGGAGACGAGGAGGCACAAAATAGAGAACTGAGGGGTTGGATTGGTTAAATGTCAATCATGTAGGTCTCAGCACGAAGCTGTAAAAGTTAAAGTTCCTTCTTTTCGTGTGTTTCGATTGCATTGTTCAACATTGAATACTTTTACTTTCAATACTTTTTAAGTGCATTTTCCTGACAACACTTCCATACTTGTACTTAAGTAACATTTCCAATGCAGGACTTTTCAATGTAATTAAGTATTTCCATCTTGGAATATTAGTATTTATATTTACATGAAGGCTCTGAATACTCATTCCTCCTCCTCCACTGGAACTCAGTTGATGTTTAGTCTGATTATCAGGATAATTCTTCTGGGCTTTTAAATTGTAATGTTTGCAAATGCAGACGTGGTGTGAAGCATGCACTTCCAGTTATGTGGTTTAGTTTGGACAGACTATATCGGACAGGAGCTATGCGACAAACGATCGATACTTCTTAATAGCAGAGTGTGGAGAATTCTTCCTCTATGGATGAGAATTAAACATTTTGGTACCAGATTTAAGCCTGTGATGTAGAAAATAAAAGGAATAAAGAGGACATTTAAATGGAATTGTGTTTTACGAGAGACTGACTTGAAGCTTATTAGTCCAGCACACAAGTTTAACTTCTGAAGTAGCTCCTTCACTAAAATCAAACTCGAAATATGACTCATGTTCACTTGATCTGTTGGTGTCTTAATCGTGAATACTGAGCAGCACTGTAAGCCGCTTTGGATGAGACCGTCTGCCACATCCTGCAAAGTGAAATACTTAATATCTGAATTTATTGAACAATTTCAGATAGCAGAAGCTTTGTTTCATAAAGTTGCATTTTTGCCATCTTTCTCTATAGAAACTGCTTTTTTTATGTTTTGAAGTGTTTCTTGATAAAAAACTTTATTTAATAAAATATAAATTGCTTTTATAGATGTAGTTGCTCTATGTGTGGATAGGAGTAAGAAGTAGTATAGAAGTATTAAAATATGTTTGGATTAAGTATTGCTCAATATATTGCTAAACTTTTAAGTCGTTTAATATAAGTAGTTTAAATATGCCTTAAACTTCACCATGAAGCACTTAAAAGTATAAAAATGCATAACATGTCACAAGTGAAAGTGACATAAAGTCTCAAAGTCAAAGCTTGACAAGTATAAAATCTTTCAACCTGGAAAAGAACCCAACCTGTCAGCATCTCAGAACTGTGCTGACAGTAGGTGCAGCTCTTGAATAAAGACAGTTTGGCACTTTCCACCTCGTGTTATCTTCAACTGCTGCAGAGGTCGTGCCTGCATACGTGCTCATCGCCAAACAATCACTCCACCAACTCGTTTCACTGAGTAACACGCAATGCTTTCAAGAAGAGAGAAGACACTGGAATTCAGTTGAATCGAGTCAACGCTCTTGGGCCACGTGTGCAATAGCTACATGCTACATGGTGTCTACAGTGGGACTGGGATCCCTCTCTGTCAACCATATTGGCGGCTTTATGTTCCTCAAGTGACCATGGGACGGCAGCTGCTCCCTCTGACCCCGCCAACAGGGCACCCACCTGTTCACATAGTTTCATTCATGAGGCAGCTAACACCGATCATTCAACAACGTAACACAAATAGCAAGATTTGTGTATCTATTGTCATGAGGAGTTAGCTGCCATTCAAAGGTACAAATGCATTAAATTCTTGAAAACATTGTGTCAGATTTAAATACCTTTTTATTTTTAATTTACTAGCAGGGCAGATTATGTTGTGATGTGAACTGGGAATGGAAAGCCATGAAGTAATAGCAACAGGTGACTCAATACATCTTGAGTTGAGTTTTCAGTTTATGAAAAATCATGGACTGTACAAAACACATTAGAATATAATAATAATAATAATATAATACGTGTAAAAATGCTACATCCAGCATTGTAATGTTGCAGCTGGTCGAGTTGAATACATAACATCATATTCTATAAAGTTTATATGTAAAAGTACACCATCCAGTGCACATCCACACAGGTGTTTTTCACTTGGTTTGCCTAATTCTACCTCTTCTCAGGACGGTGTGGGCATCTACACATTGTGCGTCTCCCCTCATGCATCTGTTGACTTCGCTGTACTTATTGGGGCCAGAAACTCTTATAATTGTTCTAATCAGTACAGAGTTTGGTGAAATAGCTTCACCCACTTTACAGCAGAGAAGAGGACAAATCAGTCTGAGTAATTGAAAACACCTGCGTGGCTGTGCAGGGCCTTTCATTTGTGAAGTAGCTAGCTACTAATTACAAGTGTTTGGCAGTAATTATTTGTATAGTTACAAGTAGTTTAAGGGATTATAAGGAACAATATACAGTAACACTCTGACTTACACAAGTTGACTGTCGTCTTTTCCATGTTTTTAACGGGAGTTTTGATGGACTGTTGGTAGATACGTGAGAGAATGTTAGCTTCTCTGCTAAAATGTGGCTCCAGGTATGTAAGCTAACGCCTATGTTGGTTAATGTATATTTTCTTGTGTGTACTTAGCTGGTTTTTTACCCATTAGTGATACTATAAGGAGGTATCCGCTGGTTTTGTTCAGAGTTGTGAGCCCCGCTGCTGCTTCACTGCTCGTTAAAGTGCTATAGTCTCTCTGGCTCTTCGTGCTCTGGTCAATTGTTATATTTTTGCTTCCATAACATCCAAAATACACATCTAAGTGTTTTTTTATACACTTTGTTTATTTATGTCTGTAGATTTCAGCTAAATTCACTGAAATTCAGCATTAGATAATGCCTCATTTGCATATTTAAGCATAACATTTCAGAAAAAAAATATTCTTGATGTAAATCATGTTCATCAACTGGGGAAGTTTTATGGGGATATCTATTAGTTCGAATGTATTACTATATTCACCTGTAGTGTCTGTAGTGTGTATGGATTTTTACAATGCATACAGTATTTACTCAAAATGAGTTTTTCCTCATACTCTGAGCCAGAGATCTTCACTTCAGTAGCACTGAAATACACAAAACGTTCCAGTTTAATTCCCATCTATATTCCGAAGGTGATTGCAGAGGGGTTTGTTCATATATAATTCATATCCTGATTTATTATTTAACATTTTATATCTAAAAACATGGCAGAAATTGTTTTTTTAATGGCTGTTGACAGTATGTATGGAGTGATGAAAACATATCTAAAATTTCCTCTGTAAAAAACCTTTGACTATAATATGTCGACAAAATGAAACGCGTCTTTTGAATCTGGCTTCATCCAATGTTCAGATTTGCTGTTCTGGAAGCAAATTTGCACAAAAATAATTTAAACATGATATTGAGGGCCAATAAAGCCGCGTAAATACTCTTAGCTTAATCAACATAAATTACGGGATCCTGGGACGACAGTGGACGAGCGTACTTCATTCAGAGGTGTTTATCCCTGTCGTCTGATGTTGAAATCAGTTTGACGCTGAAAGTCTAGTGCGTGGACCAGTGCACTTCTTACATACTTTACATCACACCAGTGTTTTTAGGCCATTGAGATTCTCCCCAATACCTCACTCTCCTGTTCCCACTGATGACTGTTTGTGGCTACAAAGAGACTAAAGTGCTCCAAATACCAGCTGTCCAATTCACCCATGTCTTTTTGTTATTTCTTGTTGTTGTGGTGAAACATTTCTCTAACACGAGTAGAGTTTGTGTTAGTGATGCCGGTTGCAGAATGTAGGACAGATGAATAAAAGGATGGAGGGATGGAAGATGGGGGGGGCTGAACATCCACTGCAGAGGACTTTACTGAAGCTACAGATTTTCTGGCTTATGAAAACAGTATTTATTCTGCAGTTGGATAACATGATGTATCTTGCAGAAATTACACATTTTTATTGTAGCTCTGCGTCTCACAGACACCGAGGTTTCGGTGCGTTGTTCTCTGTGGTTCAATGTCTGCTGTCGTTTTGTTTGTCATTACGTTTTTTGAGAGTGTGCCAGGCACAGCTGAGTGACAGTGTGGAGTAACTAAGAGGAGTAGCTTCCTCTTAGTCACAGGGAGACACGCACACACACACACACACACACAGCGAGGAAGTCAAATCCTAAACCTGCATCTTTGATGTGCCCACTGGCACTAATGGGATTTGTCATCTTCTCTGACAGAAGAACTGCAGTCCTTGTTCAGTGTCTGCACGTATCCCCATACACACACACACACACACACACACACACACACACACACACACACACACAGTCACTGGGAGCCTACCTTTACCTAACTTGTTTGATGACTTCTTATCAGTGATTCTGTCATTTCAATTATGAATGTCCCTCGTGGCTGCAGACCAAACAATAGCCCATCTGCCTGTTTTCATGCACATTATTTATTTGTGCGTAAAAGTTTTTTACGCTTGGCTGAGGTGGATAGGTTGGTGCACGGAGAATGCAAAATGCAACGCAGTGCAATGGAAACAGATTTTGCGAATAAATTATGACCTACATGAAGCGCATGGCTTCAACGTCCACTCAAGCTTCTGCTCCGATGAAGAGAAGACAAATAGGTGAAAACAGCCTCTGCATCGCTCCACACAGATCTGATGTAACCTTCCTCACATCAATACATCCTGCACGATTTCTTCATTGTCTGTGTGTTCTAATACCCACACTACCATACTATATAGTATGCCAGAAAAATATTAAGTATGTCAAATGCAGAAACACCAGGATGCTCTACTACATCCTGTTGCTATTCTGACCCACAATGCTTGTCGGCAGCAGATATACGAGCAAGAGGGTCATAGTTCAAGGTGCGATGCCATGAGAAAGAAGTGGTACGCAGCTTGATTTTCACTGTTTGAGGTGAGACTGAAGCCCGTTTCATTACGTCACCTTGTTGCGTCTTCTACTGCAATTGTATAACGGTTTTCGGACTGGAGAACTGGCGCCACCTAATGCTTATCTCGATGAACCAATTCCTAATATTCGCATAAATGTAGAATTCATATGCATTTTCTTATGCAGATTTACTTGAAATAAGATTTGGATCAGGTATCGGGACAAAGAAAGGACATTCTTGATTTTGAGTGGAATGGATGGATGGTGATGTGGACAGAAAGGTACCGGTGCAGCACACTGTGTGTTATCGATTTAAAAGGTATATTAATGTTTCCCTCAGACCTCCTCGGGCTCGTGTCAGTGTTGATGATGTCGGTGATTGTTGAGCCAACAGGAAATCAAACCATGGAGGTAACACCTCCTGTACTCAACAGCACTCCAAGGTTGAGACGACTCAAAGGGCCCTAGGCCACAGAAAATAACATTTCCACACCAATGTTTTTTTCGGTGACCTATTTCTTTGGAAACTATACTGTCTGGAGACCCCATCGTTTAATAGGTTTTCATTTCTTCTCACCTTGGCTGTTTGCCGACTGGTTATTGGCAAGCTGAGTTTATACCTCCGCTCCTTCAAAAGGTTTTTCAGCTGTGTGAATGATGACTGTGAAAGGCCACGAAGGGCAAGAGCCTGTTTGGCCTCCTCATTGCCTGTGCACCCACACTGACGGAGCTTTAGAAAAGCGCCTCAGCAGTTGAATTTGAAATGAGGACAGAAGTGAGGCACGACACACAAAAAGACTAAAAGACTAAAGCATCCAGAGTGAGCAGAGACTTGTCAGGGGTGTGAGTGCGCTTTGAAGAACTGGCTCTTAGAGGGAGAGCGAGAGAGATGCAGCGATGGAGAGTGGCATCAGAGTAGCTTTGTACCATTAGTAGCAGGAACAGAACCTGGCAACTAGATGTGCTACTCGGCTCCTGCCTCCTTACGTAACACAAAACAACAGGAGGAGAGTACAGCCAGGGGCATGTGAGCAGGACTAATGAACTGCCGGGCATGGAGCACTCCTCTGATACCTGGAGGCACCAAAGCAGAGGCCACTTGATACGTCTAAAAATAAGCAGGAGATGAGGACAATGTGGGGGAGTACAATAGGAACACATTTTTCTTTTGTCTTTATTCTCACCTCTGAAATGTACTCAGGGTGCCAAGAGTAGTCTTTTTGGGGGGCTTTGATAGTAGCTGGAAACAATCTCCAGTTGAGTTTAATATATCGCAGCGCCCTGCTGTGATGCCGTCTATCGCACCCTTCAGTGATTGCATAACTTTTGATTTTTAGGGGTGGACTTCCCATATTTTTTCCTCTCTGTAATCTCCAAACGCTCTCCCCGCGCTTCCTGACATTTGCAGCGATGTTTGTGTGTGCATTGCAGTGCTCAGCTTAACTCTACTGGCCACCCATCCTAATCTGTTCTCCTGGCCTGAGCGCTAACAAGCTTAACGCCAAACAGAGCAGTGGTCAGCAAGAAAAATCAGCCCGTCACAGATACTTTCACCCTGCAGTTACTGCAACATGCAAATGAGAAAGCACATGTACGCCATAGTGTGTTTATTAATACTTATCCTATTGCGCAAGACATGCTGCATATAAATATAGCTATATATACATATCAGCTGCAACAGCACATTGTGTAAGCTATGAGCAGAACATCAGAGGCCAAAGGGAGAACATGATCTCTCCGCTCTCGAAGTAATTTAAAAAATCCAATTTCTGAACTGTATACTTACTGATAACATTTTTAATTCACTTCGGCAAAGCCAGAGCATATAAAATATCTCCTTTTGAGTTCATCTAATTGGTTTTTATTGTATCCTTCATGGTTCACCCGCTTGTATCATGTGCAGCGATTTGGATTCTTCTTGTCTGAGCTGTTAAAACGGGCTGGAAACCGCAGCAAACAGAAACATAACCCCAGAGTTTTCTAATCAACCCACTGTCCCCTGCTCCGCCTCCATCTGCATACGATGTGGGAGGCTATTGTGTGAACTCACTGATCTGATGCCACATTAAATATGAGCAACGCATACACACACACGTAACCACTTATCATTTAATAAAGGTAGAAGTGTAGTCAAGGCCCCAGATGAAGAGGAGCAGGGAGATATTTCTGCTGTAATACGTGTTTTTGCACAACCTACGTTATGTTTTAACGGCCTGCAGTTCATTGTTCTCTGGGTAGATCTCAGTTAAATGTTTCCAAACTAACGTGAAATAAAAAGCTTTTCTTGTTATTGTGCATGTGGAGCAAATATGGCCAGAGGCTGAAGATAGTACTCTGGGGATGTCTGTGTACGGTAATATAATTTGGGGACAACATTTCTGCTAGCTTTTATTTTGATGCAGCATCCTGTTCTCAATAAGCTGAAATAGATGTGATGGCAAGCTCAAGGGAGTCTTTAAGAGCAATTGTTGCCTCCAGCTGTGTGCAAACCCTGCGTTAATGTCTGATTTTTGTATGTGCATTCATACATCACGCTTGACCTCACTGTGAGCCACAAAAATGCTGAGAGGAAAGACCAAAGTTGTGACAAAAATTCTTCTTTTCTCTCCAACTTTCCCGGTTTTTCTCCCTCATTATAAGCACTTTGATGAACTCTAACTTACTGCTCAATATCACCACGACCAAGCTCCCACAATCCCCTCTGACACGTTCCACAGGCTACATATTTTACATCCGAATTGAAGTTATTTTTGTCTTGGCTAAGAAGTTGCAGCGAGTGACATCACATCTGCAGCTGATTCTCTGAAAGAGGAAACACGGACTCACGAGCAGTGAAAGGATGCAGAGTAATCCACGTTTAGCTCACGAGTTTTCACCGTGATGCATTAAGAATTTCATACAGCGGAGCCATATATTTCCTGTTGGCTTATCCTTCCTCCTGCTGGCATTAAGCAGTTTAAAGTCCCTCGCTCTTTTGGTGTTTTTGTAGTAAAGGTGGAAATGAGTTGCAGCAGAGCGAGGCTCAGTAATCCTGCCCTCTGTGCCTTCCAGCCACATACTCTTTATTTACTCTTGACAGCTTCAAATTGAAACTGTGATCACATTTTCCACACTGTTCCTCAGCCACGCTCACTTCTAGAGTCGACCAGCCTTTCACGGTGAAGTGAGTCCCCCCCCCCCCCGTTTCTCTCCCTGTCTCTCCCTCCTGATGTCTCTTTTCCTCCCCATCTCGCTGCAGTCCAGGCTCGCTTGCTTCCATCAATAGCTGACCCTGACATTGTTTTCTGTGAGTCCTCCAGCCTCTCTTTCTCTGTGTTGGACAGTCCATTTGTTAAAACTGAAGAATGAAGGAAAAAAAAGACAGATTGGATTAGGAGAACAGAGAAGAGGAGGAGGTGGATTAATCAAGGCCCGTGTGTTTCTCTGGGTGACAGCTACAGACAGTTCTGTCATTACCGTCTGATAAAATGGGAGCAACGGCTCCTGCCTGGGGAATAAATCTCGGCTGTTTGTCTGAACTCTCCCTCTTCTTGTTTGTACTTCAGCGATGTTAATTCATCAGAGGATTGCCTGCAGGAAGAGGCACATACAGATGTTTAAGAGTCATTGTAAAAGAGTTGGCTAAACTCTCAGTTCAACCTTTTTACATTTTATTCAGTTACTTCTACTGGCATGGTTGCACATAATTCAACTTGTAGACTCCAGTGCTGACAGTAAGAGTGGATAATACATTAAATCTATAGACTGGAACAGATGGCTCTGTCTGAACACACACACACACACACCTTAAAGGGCACCAACATCAAATCCCGAAATGAGCTAAAAAGTAATCAATATCTCCCTCCCTCTTGTTTACTCGATACACTCCAGCTTAAACTCACACACAAATGTCACTCGTGTGTATTCACATCCTCCCTTTTTTTCAATGGACGACAGAGATCCCACCTATAGCCTGCAGCCACAGCGTACACACACACACACACACACACACACACACACACACAGGGTGGCCGTGACAGCCAGGCACTTTGAGTCCTGGCTCCGTGCCCGGACTTGCTCTACCATGATGTTGTGGGCAGCAGATCGAGCGCTTGGGTGGACTTCATATCGCTCATTAGGCGCCCCAGTGCCACACCGGCCAGCAAGCAGGGAGGAGCATGGGATGTTCCGAAATGGACTGCCGGACTCCTCGTCTGCATGTATGTGCTTGCTTATAGTTATTGCTCACAGAATACTAATAGAAATAGAAAAATAAATGTGTCCAGAAGATTGGATTGAGGAATGCATCAGTGTTAAGGTTGCTTTGAAATATATCTAATTGGAATTATTTTGGCTGGTATTGCAATCACAATATGATTTACAATATTGGAGGGAATGATGTTTTTTTATTTTGTTTATTCTCATTTTCATTGAAAACATTTGCGGGGATGTGTATCAAACAAAGATATTTTCTAAAGTCTGTAGAGTATGTTCTCTTTCAGTTGTTTCTCGTGTGTCACGTTAGATGTTACGAACACGTTAGTAAACAGTGAAAATGTTACGGTGGCTCTTTTTACAAAGAATATGTGTTACTTATTCAGTCTCTCTTTCAAACTCCTAAACCAGAGTTGGTGATTATTGGAACAGTGGAAAGACTCACAAAGATGGTTTTATTAGTTTCTGTTGAGTTTGAATGGGTTTTATGATGATCAGCGAGTCCGAAAAGGGACTTTGAGGCGAGCATAGAAATTGTATGTTTTGTATGTTGATAAATTAAGATAACTGTCCAGACTTCCAGTTTGCTGATGGTATAGTCTAGACGCACAGTGAAACCGCGCTCACAGAATTGGCGCAATTTTCCCACCGAATAACTCCACCGAGGGGACGCACCGAGCAAATATCATCAGGGACTTAAACTACACGATCCAGTATGACTGTTGAAACTCTGAGGATTTTGGCCTTGTATCGATCACTATGTGCCTGGGAGAGGCGGTTTCTTTTTTTCTATGTGGGATACGTTGGACTCATAGGATGGTAGATTTACTGCTCTTTGGCTCGTCTGGGCCCTCCTGAGGAGAGGCTTCACCTTCGACCAACCACAGTTGAGGAGGAGCAAGAGCCTCAAGAGTACTTTTTGTACATTTCTATTTCTGTCATTCATGATGTTCTGCTGTGGATTTTGTTCAGTGTAAAATAAACTGAAAAATAAATAAAGTAAAATAACAAATATCTAAAAAATAACTGTCCAAATCCCTGTTGAGCTGAAGCTAATAAATACCTGTGACTACTACAGAGTCATTTGTTTGCAATGAATGTCAATTGTAACCTTTCCCACTAAAGACCAAAGCCAGATTTGAGTGGGTGTTAGTGTGTTTGTGCAGTGGGGAAGCGGCTTTAGTGTGCATTTAACTGTAGAGGTGGAGTGTAAATCTCAGTGGAAGGCTTGAACGTCTTGCATATCAGTGAGAGCAGATGGTGCCGATAGTGCTGTGATGAATATGCGTTGGCCAAGCATCTCAATTTCACTTCATTTAAAGAAAAAAAAAAAGAAGTGAGTTCATCAAACCAGATGTGCGTGCAAAAAAGACGAATTTTGGAACTAACACTTGGTTTGCCATTAATGGTTGATTTATTTTGCTAACTCCAAATGTTAAAATGCAATCACTGTCGGCGGTGAGAAACAGCGACTGCACTGCTGAAGTCCCATGAAGCAGAATGTCAAGCTTGTTGCTCTGGTAATGACACAGGCTTGTGTTGCCACGGGCAAAATAACCATTGTGTCATACTGACGATGCAAACGTGCATGTCAAATAAAGAAAGGAGCAATTATAGGCAACTCCCTGGGACTATTCATCATTGAAACCTAATAAATGTTTCATGTAGTCTGGAAATAAACATCCAGCTGTGCATTGTCAGTGGGGGGGTGTCTAAAGCCATTCCTCTGCAGATAAAGTATCTTATTTGTTGAGTCTTTGCTGAGCCATTTTTAAAACTCATAAATGCCACAGCAGTCTGCTCAGACTTGTTTAGAGAGAGAGAGAGAGAGAGAGAGAGAGAGAGAGAGAGAGAGAGAGA
>NW_022280060.1:5059442-5060955 GCF_004355925.1 Anarrhichthys ocellatus
AGAGAGAGAGAGAGAGAGAGAGAGAGAGAGAGAGAGAGAGAGAGAGATATATATGACCTGGAGCTGCCAGTCAAAGCACTGGACAAATAGTTTTTGACGTGACATTGGGTAATTAAATATAAATTGCTTTCCTCACATTCCTGCAGCTCGCTATATGTTGCTTCCTCCTTCGACTCGCTCACTTCATTTCTGCTGACCTCGGCGTCATTCAGGCACAAATCCGTGACTGATTTCTAACCTGCACCTCCGCTTGCTGCCTCAGCTCGTTCGGGGCTAAAAGCTTCATGTGACAGATCATCTCAGCTGTTGTGTATTATTCTTGGGTTGCGGCCATGTTTTGTGTCCCATTTAATTTCTGTTTTTGTTCTTTCCTCAGTGTGATAACAAATGTTCAGCTCCGTGTCTCCCTCTTTTCTCTAACACTACACAGTATAGCTTTCTCTCGCCCTCTCTGGCATACATACACCCACCCCTACATTTAGTTTAAAATTAAACATTCATTTAACTAAGTCTGTCTTATGAATAATTGCCGTGATTTAGTTAGCTAACCGCGCAGGGAAATTTACTCTCATCTACAGGGTTAACCTGTTTAAGTCCCGAAGCCTTGACTTAAGTAATGAATTCCTAGCCGGTCATATACTATGAACAGCATTCACACCTGCTGCTTTCTTATTGCCAGGCAACAATCAATTATTTAACATTTCATTGAAGCTGCCTGCATGACTCTGGAGCTCAGCTTGCCGTCGCACTGTCGGCTATACACAGACTTGTCCACTATATGTGGGGGAAAAATGAAATACTATTTGTACGTCTGTGTCTAATCTGACATCTGTCACAAACGTGTCCTCGTGTCGCTCTTGATTCCTCGCCACGCTGTCGCTGTGGGTGTTTCTATGCCCCTTGACAGTGGCAGGAAGCTGCTGGGGTTATTCATGTGACGCAGTGATGTGTGCAGAGCTGCAGAGATATTCCACATCACTTTTGGGAGGCATTGACCCTCAACACGAAAGGCTAGGGGCCGTCTCTCAAGTGCAGCGCCAACCTCTCACTGTAACACGACTGATATTGACCCAGAAACATGCAGCTTGCAGTCAGTTTTTATTCCACTATTGTGTGTGTGTGTGTGTGTGTGTGTGTGTGTGTGTTGTTGTTGTAAAAAGAAAAATGTGGGCAGTTCAGATTTCATTCTTGAGGAATTGGAACATTTTTATTTTCCATCCCTGCAGGCTTGACTGTAGCAGTGGCAAGTGTGTAAGACGGGTCTCTGCTCACTCAGTGTGTTACTAAATCTATTCCTAAAATAGATTTATTACTAATTTATTGCTAATTACTAAGGTTTTGGTTATTCATGGTTGACCAACTTCAGCAACAGAGAAGCTCACTCTGGGACTGAAGGTTCACATAAGGATATAATGCTGCTTTTAATGCTGCTTTACATGGTTTTCCAGCACTACATTGCTTTCAAATGTGTGGCAGAGGTGAAAAGAAATCAACTTGATGATTAAATCACATA
>NW_022280060.1:5065955-5126756 GCF_004355925.1 Anarrhichthys ocellatus
TGTGTTAGCTCAGCCTCTCACAGCCACACAGAGAACGCGATGGTAAGCAATACTTTCAATTTGACAAATGACTATGGAGCCCTCGAGTTGATATACAGCCTTTTCAACCTGCACAGTAGGCAGGTGCATTGCCCTCATGTTTTATGTAGAATGTATTTATCAAAACCCACTCCAATACTTCTGCAGAAATCCTTGAAAATATTAAGCCAGAAAAAAAACCTGGAACCCAGAGTGGACTTGGTTTCACTGCTTCCCTCCAGTATGAAGCACGGAGGTGATTACTGCGCTGTGGTATTATTGTAAAGCTGCTGCAGAGCTACTCAGCCAAGTAACATAGTATCCTCTACCTCACAGCAAAGCCTTAACCTGGAAATGATTGGGGGGGGGGGTGACATTCATGAAGGTTATTGTACAACGGGCTATTGCAGCACAGCCGTTTGGGTTTAAAAAATGCAATAACCAGTAGCAACATTCAGATCCTGTAATATAAAAAAAATCAACCGTTTTTTTTATTATTCCCTTGGAGAGTGCCACTGTAGCGTTCAGAGACCACATATGCACAGGAAAGCTCCATTGTGTCTTTTGAGGATGGAAACGCAGGCTGCCAATAGGATGAAGCATGGCACAGCCTCCATTTTCACCTGGATTTGACACTCCTGCACCGCCTCGGGCTCTGATTTATGCTCTCTTAAAAAAAGCAGCAGTGAAATGTAAAAGATGTGTGAGGATGCCTGAAAGGAAGAGTGTGAGTCTTCCCCATCCTCGTCGCCATCTGAGCCCACTAAAGAGTCTTCATTGAAGAGACTCTTATCACTTTAGTTAGGAATGATGTGGGGGAAGCGGCAGTCGGATGACCTGGAGGTCAGAGTTGTACTACTTGAGATCAGTCTCAAAACCACTTTTTGAAGGTCTTGTCTCGGAATCGACTGCTTATTTTAATCCGTCTTGTCTCGGTCTCAGACAAAGAGGATTTAATGGTCGACAAAGCTGCAGGGACATCACTAAGTTACCTTTACATTGTCTGTTTTATTTATCAACATCATTGCTCAAAGGAAAATTCCCCACACATAAAATTCACCT
The DNA here is from genome assembly GCF_004355925.1 of Anarrhichthys ocellatus. Classification (NCBI taxonomy): domain Eukaryota; kingdom Metazoa; phylum Chordata; class Actinopteri; order Perciformes; family Anarhichadidae; genus Anarrhichthys; species Anarrhichthys ocellatus. The sequence goes on from NW_022280060.1 coordinate 5,067,036, forward strand.
CTGCAATGCGTCATTATAATGTTTTTTGTAGGAATGTGGATCATTTAGATCAGTTTGAGGAGTGCCTCTGGTCTGCATGTTTCACATTTTATCATAAAGAATGTATGCAGTAGGGGACTGGCCTGGTCTTGACTTGATCAAAGCCCCTTAAAGTCTTGGTCCTGTCTCTGTCTCGATACACTGGGGTCCTGGTCATGACTTAGTCTTGACTACATCACTGCTGGAGGTTAACGACTTCTCTGAAGTGTTCGTCTTTACATTTACGTACACATAGGGCGAGCTTCTTCCTCCACTCACCATGAAATGAAATACAATCCACCCGTCAATGGCCTAAAACGGTTTCCACCACCTGGCACAGCTCACCAGCCTCTATCCACTTTCACTGTAGTAAGAGCAGCTGTTGCTCAGCTGGTAGAGTGTCAATGGTTTGAATTTCTCCCCATGTCGAGACATCTCTCTCTCTGATTGTTGCGTAAAGGCATTTTGGGCAATATAGGAAACTGAAGTGGACCAGGGAGGCTGAGGAGGGAGTTGGTTCAACATATCCTTCTGCTCTGTGGAGCTCATTGTTTTTTTTCTTTTACGGGCCCACAACTTTACTATTTGTGTTCTCTCTCACCACTGCAGGCAACTGCCTTCAGTGTAAAACAATTCTAAAAACCAACTGCTGGTGGAAAAAAATGGGGCCTTAAGCAGCTAAATAACCAGATATTTCCCTCAGGAAGATGTAGAGACAAAATCGAGAGTGTTCCCCTGAAACACAGCTAATGTTATCTCTGTGTCTGTTATATGTATATAATGCAACAGTTTGCTAAAATTCCACATCGATTTTATGAGATGTTAATAGGTCTTTGTTGTGTTAATGATTTGTGCTGCTCACAGGTGGTCAAAATCAATGACTAATGATTTAAATAAACCGATAAATTGTGGTGTAATTTCAGAAATAATGAAACAGGAATTATCAGGCAAAATCAAAGATGCTAAAAAAAGATTTAAAAAAAAAACTGGTAAAAGTGAACTTCACTTTAGGGTTAAGGCAAAGATTAGGTAATTGAACAACTTTTTAGGTTATGGTTTTCCTAGCTTACCCAAAAAGTGGTTATCTGATCAGTTACGAGCGAGGAGGCGGAAATTAATGTCAATAACTGAAAAGTAAGCAAGAGAAATCTAATTTTCGAATAGAAAATACAAATAGACAAATAGAAACAGAAAAGAAAATGTTTAATGGTAATAATTCTGTTGAAAAATTCTGTTTAAATAATATTGTACAATTACCAAATTGGTATATTTATACATTTCTATCTATTCATTCATATATTTCTTTTAGAATATCTTATTAAATCTATTTGGTCCCATATGGACTCCCATACAGCGTGTCCCTGCAGAGTATTGTATGCCCACCACCTGAAAGTTTAAGTGAGCTGAATTTTTAAGTAGGGAACTCATCTTCCGTTTTCCCCCCACAGGACTTGAATGCAGCACAAAACAGCCCGAGTAGGAGAGAGAGAGAGGGAGAGAGAGAGACAGAGAGAGAGAGAGAGAGAGAGAGAGAGAGCAGCAACAGCGCAGATCAGCCCCTATGAACAGCACAGCAGTCGGGTCCTCTTTCAAACCAAAACACACACTCTGACACACACTGCGCTGGACATCCCACACACACAAATGCCAGGACACTCACACACATGCAATCCAATAACGAGAGCACCGTCAGTCGGAGCTGCCTGCCGCTGCCGGTGGCAGCCCTCAACGCTTCTCCGAGACACAAAGCTGGGAGCCCGCTGTGAGAGGAGCTCCTGCTGCTTTTCTGGCACAAAGAAGAGGGGAGCCAGAGACTTCACTTGGGAAGCGGTAGATAATTCAGCAGCAGTGCTTGGAGGAGAGAGGGAGGGAAGGTGAGTGAATGCAGTCCAGTCCAGCTGCTGTAGCTGCCACTGCTGCTGCTGGAAGAGGAAGAGGAAGAGGAGGAGGAAGCTCAGTGACTGGAGGAGCAACTTTATCCAGCACAGACCCACAGTCAGAGCAGACGGCCAGCAGGGATCAGAACACCTCCAGGCTTGCAGATGTGGAAGGAGCGCGGTGCAAGTTCTAGTCCTGGGTGAGCAAACTTCTCACACACACACACACACACACACACACACAGTCATCTGGTAGTCCACTTGATGTGCTGTCTGACACTTTGACACAACCAAAGAGATCTTGCACATGGGGTTAATCTTGCCTGTGTCTTCCCTTTCATCCAGATCTCAGTGGTCAAGGCTCACATAAGCCGATGACCCGATGAGCGTAACATTCACCCTGTGATGATCGTGACACTAGTTTACCCCCTCCCCCCCCCCCCCCCCCCCCCCCCTCAGCCTCTTCTCACACTGTCATGGTGCAGTCCCGGCTGATCGATTTGCTCTCTAACTCAAATGGACATCGGGTCTCATTATCTCACGCCGCCTGTGCTTTTTTTCTATTGTCATCCTTGAGATTTCTTGCATCCATGCAGGCACAGCCTCCCTGTGCGCGTGTGCCTTTGGTTACCAGCTCTAAATTAGGTTTTAATGATCTGAACATGGGACAGAAAGGGAGAAAGGCACCCTTTGATCGATCCCTGCAGTCCTCTCAGTGTGAGAGTGTCGTCGGTTTGACACATCTAAGCCTCAGCCCGCTCCCATCTCTGTTGTGGTTCTGTTCAGTTCTCTGTTCAGTGTTTATATGAGGAAGGTCTGATTAAGCTTTTGCTTTAATCTCATTCCTTGTTTGTCAAGTATTACAGTTCAACTCTGTCCCGGCAATTCCTGCATACATTAGCCTACATACATTACAAAAACATGTACGTAAATTATGATTGTGATTGCGCAACTGTCTTTCTGTTTCCAAGACAATTGAAAATAGAAAATACAATCGCTTTGCATTTCAAGATGGCCACGTTTTTTTTCCTTATTGATTTTGGGGGCAGTATTAGGAAGTTGACAGTAGGGAAGTGACAGGAAATTTGGGGAGAGATTAATGGGGAGTGACATGCAACAAAAGTCCCTGACAGGATGGGACCCGGGGTCATCACAATTCGTGGTCAACACCTTAAACCCTTCAACTACCAGGAAACCCCTTAATGTATGTTGAGGCATGGCACGGTTATTTTTTTTTATAATATTGAGATCACGATTATGTATCATGAATATTCATTATTTCTTGCACTTTCCCATTTAAATATAACAAACACTGCTTTCACTAACACGTTGCTACATTCTTGCTAATGTACACATCTTTGCATCGGAATAAGACAAGTTCTTCTTCACACTGCTTTCTCCTAGAAGCAAAGTAAGATGTACCACTGCTTTCGCCTTCACGTTATTCTAGGCTACATTGCTAATTAATACGTTTTTGCATCAAAGAAAGAAGAAAGTTTCTTATTCACACTGCATCTCTTAGAAGCTAAATAAAATGTACCAAAACTTTTTACCCAAAATGAAATCAGCAGACCGCTGCTTTCACTTTCCGGTTGTTCTACATTCCTGCTAATTAAATAAATCGTTGCATCTTCACCTGAATTTAATGCATCAAAACGTATACTCTGGACTGCAGCTGCAACATTCAGGAAAGTGTTTCACAGCGGCATGGCAGCCAAAACATGTCGATCGCCCCCCTGGTGACTGTCTGTTATTTTAGGCAGCGCTTGATGCAACAGAGTTTTCTATGAGCTGAGCACACATTTTAAATATCAATATCGCAGTTCGTCATGTTAATTTAATTGCGGGAAGCTAAAACAGTGTTCATCTTTAATATTTGATTCATTGTGCTGCCCTCTCAGAGATTTTTTTGCTCGTGTCACTTGCCTCTCCAATCAGTCTCCCTTCAACTGATTGGTTGGTGCTAGAACCAATCACAGCATTGCAGAAATCCACATTTTTCATTGCCTTGTACATTAATGTAATTAAAACCCTTTCTTTTACCATCCAATTAAACGTCTTGGACTTTAATCCAGTGAGAGGTTTAGGTGAAATGTTGGTGCACGCACCTCACTGGGTCTGGATCTACATCTAGATTTTGGGCAGATGTTGCTCAGGAGGTATAGCAGGTCGTCCTGTTTGCCCTATTAAAGTGTTCTTGAGCAACTGAATCCCAAATTGTTTGTGCTTGTCTATTGTAAATTGTTTTCAGTTCATTTTTGTCTCATGAAATGTAGATCAGACTTGAACTTGTGTCGTTGTCGTCTCTTGGATTCCAACCTGCTTGTCGAGAGCCACAGTAACTGCTTCTGTCTAAAGAATTGACGAGAAAACCAGCATTGAAGTCAATGCAATTATACAAGAGCACTTAATAGCACCCGAGGCGCCACTTAGCCTCCCAATCTGACAGATTTATGTCATTAATGAAATGTCTGCTGACGGGTCTATGTGGCCCTCAGAGTGCGTTGTTCAATCAGGCCCGTTAGTCTTGTCCATTACTACTCCTCCACTTACCTTCTCGTTTCGATGCTTTCTGCTGCACATAAAGCTGTCCGCTGTGCTCAATAGTGACATTACCTCAACACTGCCAATGCCGAGCCTTATTGTTTTCAACTCTGGATTGTTTATGAGGGCAGTAATGCGGAGATGCGGCCGCTGTCAGCAGGACGAGGGCAGTGATGCTCTTACGGAAAGGGCGGCGCGGGACATCGGGGGGGAGGACAGGAAGGAGGAAAAGGAGTGAGAGCCTCTGTGAGCGGCTTTCAAATACCTGCAGGTTAGCTAACACGTTAAGACGTCCAGCTGGAAGGATCACGGGACCGTGTACGCTGGCCGTCCTCCCACCATTATAAACGTTCAGGCTGTAACCTTAATGCAGAGCTTAGTGAATATTTGGGCCTTACTAGTATTTTATTTCCAAACATGATTGCTTCATTTGGCATTTCATGACGATAGAGGCTGGCTGACCTGGTTACCCTACAGCAGTGGTTTTTCAACCTTTTTTTCGTCAGACAAAAGCCTCTTGTACCGACACCACTCGTTATGCGTGGAATGTGTTCATGGAAGAAGGTTTTATTGAAATATAGGTATTTCAACCATTTAGCCATTACTTTCAGCTAACTGTTTCTCTGCTCGCTTGCTACCTAGTTTTCTCCGAATCGTAGCATGTGGTGTCCAGATGTTTTCAGCTGACTCAAAATATGGATATATGCTTTTTAAATCACATCTATAAAATCAAATTAGTTGAGCTGCTCTAAATTCTCACCACGTAACCACTGGCAAATGGAGAAGTAGACCCTGTGGTATAAGAATCCCTCATTGGCAGTCGCTGCCTTGGAGAACGATTAACAGCGTGACATTAAACTCGTCTGTAAGAGACATTTAGGATTACTTAGTGAAATTACACTGAAGTATGTTTTTCTAGGGCTGTAAATTTGGAGTCAACGATTCTGGAAGAAGAATGTTGGTATTTCAACAAATACCCAACTCCAGATGTACCGTACCTCTCTCTTTATTCCATCCATGGCCTTTCCCCTGTCCTGCGCACGAGCATGAACTGTTGCTGATTGGCTGGAATAGGGTTGTGCGGCTTTGTTTGTTTCCCATTTCCAGAACCGGGGCTGCGTGTGACGTTTTTTTTCAACGCACGCACAGATTTTAAAGCTGCGAGGAGATATTCGCTGATTTTAGCAAGAAGTGTATGGAATTATAATCGCTGACTGCACATTTTAAGCAGTGCCTACTGTAAGAATGTATTCAAAATCCCGCTGTTGACGTGTGAGAAATGTAGGCTCCATTAGTGCCATTTATTTAAATGACACTAATGGAGCCTCTAGTAAGTACGGAGCTTTTGTTATGTTTTTTTGAAACCAACAGGATCAAAGCAATACGTCAACCCAGTACAATGGCAGACCAATGAAAGTGTTCTGGTGTTGAGGAGGCCGTTCATCTTCCTCTGAATGTGTTTTTGAAAATAATGCAATTATTCCTCCAGTTCCCCCTCAGAAAATGTACGTCTATCATTCAAAACTGTACCGTCTTGCATACATTCCTAGTTGCGGAGCCTATTTATAGATTGTATGGTAGATTACACACGCTGCCATGGTGCTACAGTATCATCCAGCACAAGCACTTATCCAGGCTCTGACTTTTTACCTAAACTAGGATGTCTGCACTTTTGTAATCTACCTCTGAAAGCTTTTTACCCAGTTCACTCTTCCTCGATGCTTCGTAGAAGTCTTATCTGAACTAAATTGGCTGATTTAAGCCGATGATGGGTCCCGTGTGACTGCACTAGACCGGCGCAGATGAGATACAGAGAGGAAGCAGAGGGGTGAGAAATAGGAGTTTTTTGATCTTTGGATGCTGCATATTTGATGTTTTCTGAGGTCTCCGGATGAAAGAATGAGTGGTGAGATATGACCGTAGCGTTACATAAGAACTAAAAGGGAAGCCAAGGAGTCCCATGAGTGTAGGTAGGCAGTGGTTACTACACTACATCTTCTTGCATTAAGTCATTTTCTTTGCCCAATATGCCTCAGGACTTGGTGATTTTTAACAATGTGAACAGAGGCGGTCCTTGTTATGTGCATTTTACACCTAAGCCTGATGAAAGATCACTAATTACAGGCTTTGGTGTGAGTGAGCTGATATTTGAAGTCATGTAACACAGAGCATCTTCAACACTGAGCTATGGGATGAAGTGGGTATTTGGGCAGTTTATATATATATATATATTGTCGCTCTCTCCGGCTCATTTCATTTCATGTATTTCTATTGCTGCTGGCAGCTTGAAGAGCTGCGACCATCCAGCCGTGAAACAATATTCTCCAGTATGGATCGACCATCTCGACTGAGAGAAAATGGAGTTCAAGGCTCTTGCCCGTGCCCTCTTCAGGAAGGTACCATCCTTACCAGTCCAAAGATCACACACTGCGTCGCTTTGTTAGTGCTCACACAAGATGTCGATTGACTGATTGTGACCGAAGTGGGCTGCAGTTTCTCATGTATAATCTCCTTTAATCAACACCCACACGGCAAGACAGCGAAATAACCAACTTCTCCTTCTTTGGGGTTCACATCAGACGCACGACTCGACTGTTGCACATCGGCTCTGTTCATTTCTCTGTTTTCAGCCTCCTTGTCTCCTCTCTCCTACCTGTGACCTGGAAATCGACCTCAGCGCGCCATCTTTAAGCGTGTCTCAATTCCTAAAAGGAGAGAAGGCCTGTGACATGAACATCATATTTAATTGACGTCGCTTTAAAATGACTGCTCTGAAGCTCGGATGTCTCATCTTGTTAAATGCCTGTTGTCTTGGACTCCTCTCTCCTTGTGTCTCTTCCTTGCCTCCTCCGTTCACATCTCAGGAAGGAGGGACTGAGATCCGAGGCGAGGAAAGGAATCGAGAATTCACAAACTGAGAAAATGGGAAGAGTGCCACGGTTATTGTTACACTCATAACTGTCCCCAAAAACACAACAGAAGGTTGGAACCAAATAATTCAGAGACAGGGGACATGAAGGTACTTCAATGTTACACATAAATCTTCAATGTTACACATTAATAATGATACTTATATAAATAATACTTAAAGTGCTGGAAAGGAAATGATAATTTAATTCTGCACAGTCCAACTTTTACAATGAGAATTATACATCTAAAACACACAACATAAATGAGTAAGATAAGTACTTTTTACGTCTAGATTCATGATTCCAAATACATATGTGCCTCTGTCATTATAGTGCTTATTTAAAGAGCAATTGTAAATTAATTAAATATCCCAAAAGCAGAAACTGTCCTCAAAAAGAGAAACCTACAGGGAAACTTCTAACCTTTCCCCGTAAGCTAGAGGAGGCAGATAACCAGAGGAAAGGGCCTTCGTACTGCAGTATAGTCGTTACATGCAGCCCCATTAGCTTATGTAGTCCAGCGTCCAGCATTACTTGATCCTGAACAAAGTCGTCCCCAGTCAAAAGCATTGCAGCTGCATCCGCGAATCAATACGGTATGATTCAGTTGGATTTCACCTTACCTCCCTTCAGAGTGAACAGTGAACACTGAAAGGTTGTTTTCATCCTCTCAACAACATCCTCAGAGCTATTTGTCTGCTTCTCCAGACAGTTCTGAAAAATGTTTTGCTGCTTCAAATGAACAGCTACCCAGATTGCGACAGCTGCTGAGCTTATTAAGATGTTGAGACAGTTTGTTTCAAAACATTCATTTCACCCTTAACTCTCGCACCATTAACTTCATTTAGAATTTGTCAGAAGTAAAGTCCATATTTTCAAAAAGAATATCACTTGTGGATAAAAGCATCAATTTAAAAGTAACTTTCAAGCACTAAAACAAATGTTCTACTTAAACCAAGTGATGGATTCCAGAGATATTCTACTCGCTACGCTTCCTTCCAGCTCTGTCATTAACCACACCTGTAGCAGCTGAGCCAGGCAGACATGTCTCATTGTGTTTTTTGAGCCACTGCGAAGGACCAGCTGTGTCCTGTGGGTTAACTCAAGTTACACACACATCTTTCATACCATCTCTCCACGGGCCATGCATACGAGATGGATCTTTAATCAGCTCTCTTCAATTATGTAATTACAAGATTGGATTTAACACATGACATGCAGTGTGTTTTTGTTGCAAGGGCTGACTCCAATGTCTGAGCTACCGCACAGTCACCGTGGTTCATTTGTCTTTTTCCGCAACACTGAAATGTCTCATGCCCTTTGGTGACATTTGGACAAAAAAAACATCCTGTGATTGGAAAAATAATTAAATCCAGACGCCTGTAGCTGCACACACACACACACACACACACACACGCACACACGCACACACGCATATTTACACACTCCTCACATCATCAGCCTCTCCCAATTTAATTTAGCTTTCCTTGGTTGATCAAAAGTAGCATTTTCTTTTTTCATAAAGTCACCTCAATCCCGAAACCTACTAATGACTCTGACTTAAATGTGATCTTTCCGTGTTGTGGTCAGATGCACTTAACACTGTGCAAGGGTATTAAGCACATGATTAATTAATCATTCCTCGAATGGGTCCTGTCGTGCTGAACAGTTAACAGCGTGTTCGACTCAGCTGACGCATTCAGTCGGACGTTTGTGGGGTGATGGTGACGATGCATTTAGATGAAGATTAGTGTGATTGCTTGTGCAAAAATAACCTCCCTCTCTCTTTAGCTAAATTATTCTTTGAACCCAGTGAACCTATTCTGAATATCCCAGTGAGCCGTTGGTATAAATGAAGATTAAAGAGTCATGCCTCTTTGCATCTTCATATCAGCCCGTAGCCCCCGATGCTCCTCTATCTCCCTGCTCGTTGGATCACACTGCCAGAACTAAAGCCGACTTTTATCTTCTTTTCAGCCACTGAACATAAATCAGTTGATCAAATCATTTTCCTGAAGTGGAGACTCCTAGAACTCGGGGATGAGAGTGAACTGTTCAGTCAGGCCGTTCTTTCCGTTTGACTTGGCTCGATCTGCTCCCTCTGTAGCTCTATGTGCTGCTCTTTGGTTCTTTGTTCTTTTTCAAGCTCGCCTGCGTGTTTGGTCGCTTGCTTCCATCCTGGAAGAAGAGAAGCATGAAACCGGAGAGATAAGAGCTCTGATTTAAAGCCAGTCCACATGTCAGTCCAAGTCAATGACCTATCCAGTAGTTCACCACTTTGTGAAATACGACTATTTGTGATCTGGAGGAGAGTTGGATGAGAAGCTCAACACCATTCTCGTATGGTAAATATGTGGCTACAGCTAGCAGCTGGTTAGCTTAGCTTAGCACAAAGACTGGAAATAGGAAAACAGATTGCCTGGCTCTGTCCAAAAGTAACAAAATCCGCCCACCAGCTCCTCTACAGCGCACTAATAAACACATTGTATCCTGTTTGTTTTAAGACGTGCAAAAAAACAGTGTGAAAAGGAAAGTTTGCTGTTTTACGGTTTATGTTCTGGACTTTTTCTTGTATTAGTCACACATGTTCAGGCTGCTGGTGCACAGAAATATTTTGAATTTGGGGAAACAAATTCTCTGCAACACCAGCTGACAGGCTGACACGTAGCTAATTTGCATCATAATTAGAAAATATTTAGGGATTACATTTTATTCCCCTTTAATATGAGTCCTAATGATGTGGAGGTCCCACTGAGGTTAGGAATGCACTGTTGTACTCTGTTCATTAGTGCCGTTGAGCTTGTAGCTTGAAAGGCGTTAAGACCATCTGCCAGCTGACGAAAGGTGCGACACGTTACCTCATTATGGGGATGTTAACTTGAGCTGGGTCACCATTTTCAAGTGACCTTTTAGTTTGACGAGAAACAAAAGTGTTTTCACTTCCGATATTTTGTGAACACGTTGAACTTGGCAGTTGTGGATACTGATTGAAATGAAAGATGATGCCTGTAATGATTTCAGTTTGAGAGCGTGCCTTATTAATACCAGTCCCCTTTGAAAAGAGCGCTTGACTGATAAGATGACAAGCTAATAAAGGAAATCCGATGGCACATGTTTGGTTTTTATATTGCAGGACTAAAATCATGAGGCATTTTATTGTGCATGAACCAGAGATCGAGACTTTGGATTCGGGGCTTGGACTCAAGTTTAAAGTTGCACGCTCGGGGACTCGAGACTTGACTTGGACTCACAAAAAAATGGCTTCTGAGCATCTCTGGGTTTGAGAGGTTAGAGGGATTTGTTAAATTTCAGTCGATTTTGAGCCGTCATTAGTTGGAGACCCCAAGGTCTTATATATACAATACGGTTGTACTCTTAACTAGTATTGAAAAATAGATTACAGTTATTATTGCATGCCAAATAATGTTAGCAATATTTTCCTGTTTCCATTAGTAATGTTTATATTCCATATTATATTCATTTTTCAGGGCAAAATACAGTTTTCATCATGTTGGTTTTTCATATTTAAAGCCACCGTATACCGAACATCTAATCAATGCTGATACTGTTTGCTGATAGATACAGCGCATATTTTGAATTCCTGAGATACAGCTATGCTGTTTTCTAAGCAGACCGGATGGTATGCAGCCGATAATAGAACGCTCATTACAACCAAAAAGAGACTTGTGAGCATCTCTGGCACGCAGCAAGTGAGAAGTGAGTCAGTCTCTTCATGCAGCCCCAGAGAGGAGGAAACATATTTGAAGACAAAAGCCTTGTTCCAGCTTCTCTTTTGAAAAGGATGTCAAAGCCTGGAAGAAAATATCTCCCTTTCTTTGTCTCTCCATCATTTGAACTAATAAATCTGCAGCTGTATGTGCGTCCATGTGCATCTGTGACAGATGGGTTTGATGAGATTGTGCTGAACAGACCTCTTCCTCCCTCGTCTTCTTCCTCTTGTATTCCTCTCTCTCTTCCGTAGGAACATATAGATTTGGTTTGCCTGTCGGAAGTGTTTCATCAGAGCTAGTCTGCTCGGCAGAGGATCTTGTCTTTGAGCTGACTCCCAGCTGTGTCCAGTTTTTATTCTGTTGTTCGGGGCGTTATGGAGGCTACGCTCTGCTCGTGAAATAACTGTGTGCACACTCTGCGTGCTTGGCCCATTTCTATCTGGGGAAGTGGGTTTCTGAGACGTATAGGGTTATCCTTGTCTGCATAGATCACCATCTGTGGATCTTCAGTCTGTGTCTACGAATACCTCTTTGCACATGTGCATAAATACATCTGTGTCTCTTCAATGCCGTCCTGTCACATTCCCTCAGGTTGACTGGTCTACTTCCTGATCTCCGCTGTTCGCCACTCTGAGGTGAAGAAAACAAGTTGCTCCTGGGCATCAGGGTTATGAATTTCTCATGGGAGCCAGTAGAGACGCAGTGAGATGGTGTTGCATGGGGCTGACACCCCTCTCGTCTTCGCTAGCCTGCCATTGGTTCGGGATAAATTATTATTAGAAAAACATTGATCATCCTGCCTTCATGACAGTCGGCCTGCAGTGCGCTGTCAGAACCTACCTCGTCTCTTTCATAGACCACTCTGCCTGCTTTCCTTTCCCTCTGTCCCGTAGAGTACTCCCATAGCTTTCTCTCAAAGAATTGTATCTTTGTACTCTCCCACTGCCTCTCGCTTTTGTCTCCAGTGAAACGTCTCATCAGAACCACTTTCAATGGATCTCTCGACTGTCTCGGTGTCTGGAAGGCTGCGTGCGCGTCAGAATAAACAGTTCTCAAAAGAGGCTGTGAATAATTTGTATGTCAGGATGTAGCTGCGGTTGTGTCTGTTTGCATGGACGAGGCTTTTTCTTTTTCTTTTTTTCTTGGTGCGGTGCAGTGTGTGTTTCTGACTCTATCCAGCATGCTGTTTCATCCCAGTACATCCGATGCCGAGTTCCTGTGTGATGTCAGAACAGATCTATGTTTAATGCGCCGGCTGGGCCCAATTACCCGATGCCCATGGCTGTTCCTAGAGACTTTAAAGAGGCCCCTTCGCATGCCAGATACCCATGATGTCGTAATCCTTGGTGAGATGAAGTGGCACGGCGATCCCGGTTTAAGGACACAGATTGCTCATCCCGTACTCTGGTATCGTGGACATTTGCGGTTCGCTTCGGCGGTCAATTTCCCCCTGAAGAGTTATTTAAGGTCCCTGTCGTGGTTTCTCTTTTCATTTCAGAGAATTAGAGGTTCTGTGTGAAGAGCAGAGGCAGCATCAACACCCCTCCTCTTTGGTGCCTCTGCATCCCTCTCTTCCTCCTGGAGTCCTGTAGGGAAAGCAGCTGAGTCACTCTCTCCTCCCTCTCTTCATCCTCAATCTGCTCTTGCTCCTCCTTCCTCCACCTTCCTTCTGTTTTCTCTCACTAAGCCTTCATCAAAGGAGTCGACAACCTGTGTCATTTGCCAAGGTTCACTTTTAACTCCCTGCAGAGCATCAGCTGAGAGGGTGTATGTCAAATTTAGCATTTAGCAGAATTTCTGTGCGCATGTTTGTGATTTTTACTGTCGGCTTTCCTGTCCCCTATTAGGCGCTCCTATTAGTCAGAGTTGTAGCACGGACAGCAGCAGCAGCAGCTCACTCTTTGATGGAATCTTTCTTGAGTTGAGATTTACTCGAGAGAGATAAGAGAGTGCGGCTGTCAACTACCCATCTGACGACACACACACACACACACACACACACACACACACAGTTCCAGTCTATGTTCCTCTGAAGTGCCTCACTTTTCACAAATCCATTTCAAAGGCCCTTCTCCTTCCATGGCTCTATCAGGATGTATAATCCCTCATCACCTTCCCTAAAGCATCTCACATCTCTGCCTTCTGTTTTCATGTCATTCTGCTAAAAGAAAATCTCTCCTTCTTTGGCTCCTATTTCGTTTTGCATAGCCGCCTCTTTTCTTGTGTCTAATAAATGTTTGAAGGAAACCCGCTTCTCTGTCATCTCACTTTCTTTTTTTCATGGTCAGCATCTTGATATGCACGCTGCTCTTCTCTGCCACCTCTTCCTCTCTTCAGACTCTTGACTTCTTATAACAAACAAGCTCATTGTTGCATTAGCTAATCTCTCAGAAGACATGGCACAGATGCAGGACCACCTCTTCTGCTGCAGCTCATGGCTGTAAGCAGACATCCCCACGTTATTTAACCGCCATATAAAAGGAAAATGGGGAAGAGCGGATACATTTGTGATTTAACAAATGAATGGTTCTCTGCAGATTTTAAGCAGCCATTTTTGTGAATGCAGAGCACTGAATGTGATACTGATGTTTGAAGATGAATCAACAATTAGCTGCTGTGATGTGCCACGAGACTCTTTCTGTGTCTCTGCCTGTGCCGTGAGAGCAGATCCGGTGCCAGCGTTGTTGCTCGAGATCCTATAATTACTTCAGAGTTCTTTCCGTAATTAATGCTCTTAATGCTCAGAATCCCAGACATCGCTGTTCTCACATTATCAGGCTCAGGGCGGAAAAACATGCACATAAACACGAGTATGCCAATGCACAGGGTGTATCGCCAGATTTGATTATTTGCTGCTCTTTTATTTGATGTGAAGGCTGTTCAAAAGAAAGAGATTTCACTTCAGTTGTCAAAATTTGTTTCCTCCCAAACGTGGACACATTTTTTTAGCCGTGGCTGTTTTGTGGCAGTCAGCGGTCCCTCGACTCAGCTCGCCGTCTTGGCTGCAGCGAGATTAAAGCCGAGAGGAAGAGAAGACGGGAAGTGGACCGGGCAGTGTGGCGGTTCCCAACGGCGACAGGATTAGAGGGTGGGACAGTGAAGTAGGCCATACAAAACAGGCTGAGCTGAAATATGGACAACAGAACATAACATAGACAGAGCTGGATGGCACAGCACATTTCATCAGCATGTCATGAGGCTGTAATCCCAGGCCAGCCACTGTGCTGACTGTGGGTCAGCCCGGGATAGTTGTCGGTCAGTGACACTTGTGGATATTGCTTTTGGAATCACAAGACGTTGATCGCAGATGTGGAGCAGGATTGCTTTTTGTCAAATATGAAGAATCCAATTGTAATGTTGGACGAGATTTTAGGAAACAAGGATTTAAGACGGGAATCTAGAAATACAATCAATGAATATAAGCTTCCTTTTGTAAATACATTTTAATTTTATAACTAATTGTTTTATTTGTATTCATTATAGAAATGCAAGAGAGACAGGAGAGATGCATCTCCTTTTCAGATGCAGAGGGGGTTTAATGAGACGAACTACATGAGGTGACGTGATACACACTAGTATTACGCTTCCTCGCTTTTCAGTGAAAACGATGAGCCTGTGCTGCTCAGTCAGTGTAGACGGATGAAAATGAGAGGGGTGAAGGAGAGGTCAGGAATGCCAGCTAGCGTTATGTTACAGTTAGAAAAGGCACAGAAAGAGACGGCTGCAAATTTCTGCCCATGAAGGCCTTTGATGCTTCAGGTGACATACTGTATCTGTGTATTTGTGTCTTCATGGTACGTCTGCCGGCCTGTCCCTGACCACAGCGCTCCTCTCACACCCTTAACTGACTCTTTTTCCATCATATTCTTGCACTTGTTTTCAGACTGCCTAAAGAAAGTGTCTATCTCTATCTCTGCTCTTAAATAGAAATCCATCCATCCATCCATTTTCCACCGCTTATCCGGGGTCGGGTCGCGGTGGCAGCAGGTCAAGCAGGCCGACCCAGACCTCCCTCTCACCGGCAACATGTTCCAGCTCATTCTGGGGGGTCCCGAGGCGTTCCCAGGCCAGCTGGGAGATGTAATCCCTCCAGCGTGTTCTGGGTCTTCCCCGGGGTCTCTTCCCAGTTGGACGTGCCTGGAAAACCTCCAGTGGGAGGCGTCCAGGAGGCATCCTAATTAGATGCCCGAACCACCTCAGCTGACTCCTTTCGACGCGAAGGAGTAGCGGCTCTACTCCAAGCTCCCTCCTGATGACCGAGCTCCTTACCCTATCTCTAAGGCTGAGCCCGGCCACCCTACGGAGGAAGCTCATTTCGGCCGTTTGTAGCCGCGACCTTGTCCTATCGGTCACGACCCAGAGTTCGTGACCATAGGTGAGGGTAGGAACGTAAACCGAGTGGTAAATTGAGAGCTTTGCCTTCCGGCTCACCCTCTTCACCAAGACGGTCCGGTGCAGCGCCTGCTTTACTGCTGCAGCCGCACCGATCCGTCTGTCGATCTCCCGCTCCATCTTACCCTCACTCGTGAACAAGACCCCGAGATACTTGAACTCCTTCGCTTGAGGTAGGCACTCCGTCCCCACCTGGAGGGAGCAATCCACCGGTTTCCGGCAGAGAACCATGGCCTCAGATTTGGAGGTGCTAACTCTCATCCCCGCCGCTTCACACTCGGCTGCAAACCGCCCCAGTGAATGCTGGAGGTCATGATCCGAGGAGCCTAACAGGACCACATCATCTGCAAATAGCAGAGAAGCGATCCCGAGACCCCCGAGACTGAAGTTCTCCGCCCCCAGGCTGCGCCTAGATATCCTGTCCATGAAAATCACGAACAGGACCGGTGACAAAGGGCAGCCCTGGCGGAGGCCAACACCCACCGGGAACGTGTCTGACTTATTGCCGAGAATACGGACACAGCTCCTACTGCAGTCGTACAGAGACCGGATCGCCCGTTGTAATGGGTCCGGCACCCCATACTCCCACAGCACCCCCCACAAGACCCCCCGAGGGACCCGGTCGAAAGCCTTCTCCAAGTCCACAAAGCACATGTAGACTGGTTGGGCAAACTCCCAGAACCCCTCCAGTAGTCTTGCGAGGGTAAAGAGCTGGTCCACTGTTCCACGGCCGGGACAGAATCCGCATTGCTCCTCTTGTATCTGAGGTTCGACAAGCGGTCGGAGCCTCCTTTCCAGCACCCTGGCATAAGCCTTCCCCGGGAGGCTGAGTAGTGTGATACCCCGGTAATTCGAGCACACTCTCCGGTCCCCCTTTTTGAAGATGGGAACCACCACCCCGGTCTGCCAGTCCATGGGCACTGATCCCGACCCCCATGCGACATTGAAGAGGCGTGTCAGCCAGGACAGCCCAACTATGTCCAGCGCCTTCAGCATCTCAGGGCGGATCTCATCCACCCCCGGCGCCTTGCCACCAAGGAGCTTTTTAACTACCTCAGCGACCTCTGCCAGGGATATGGGTGAGCCTCCCCCTAGGTCCTCAGGCGCTTAACTGACTCTTTTCCCATCATATTCTTGCACTTGTTTTCAGACTGCCTAAAGAAAGTGTCTATCTCTATCTCTGCTCTTAAATAGAAATAGAATAAATAAACCTTTTGGGAAATATGCTTATTCTGTCTTTTTTCGCCGATATTTAGACGAGAGGCTCGATATCACTTTTGTGTCTGTTCGATAAATGTGAAGTCATCACCAGCAGTCGTTAGCGAAGCAAAAGGACTGGGGGAAAAAAGGAAACATTTTTTATCGAATACATTAAACAAACAAGATATAACATGTTAATTCGGGAGCTACTGGCAGGCAGTTTTCACTACCCTTTAGACAGAACCAAGCGAATTGTTTTTGTGCTAAGCTAACCAGCTGCTGACTTAAACTCCTTATTTACCATACAGACATAAGAGTGGTGTCAATCTTCTCAGTCAAGCAAGAAAGCGAATGAGTGTATTTCCAAAAATATAAAAATATTCCTTTAAATCTTCTTCACCTCCATTGTTTCTCGCTCACCTTCAGGTGACTCTGGTGTCATAACTACGGCCGGCCAACATCCCGACAAACAAAGGCACCTCCACGGCGTACGGGATGTGTTGTCACTAGACAAGCTGTGCGTGTTTCAGCGTTTCAGTGAACTTGGGCAGGCTGCTTGTGAACATGTGCGTTGAAGGTGAAAAGAGTCTGCAGAGGCTTTTCACACACTTTCTTTCCGTGTGTGTGAAGTTTTGATTCCTTTCATTAACTGGTTTTCAATAATGTCTGTTTCAGTTGAGCTTAGTGATCCTTCATCTTTGTCTGTCATCATCTGTCGTCTCGGATGACTGTAGCTGTCCAAAACTGTCAGTATCGATCTGCTGAAGGACTTCCTGTGTCTCATGAGTGAGTTACATTTCCAGCTGCAGTTGTGCTTCAGATCTGCCTTACGAATACGATGAGTGAATTTTTTTTTTTTTCTTTGAATTTGTCACAGATGCCGACGCTGCACTTGAGCTTGATGGAGCATTTTAGCTTCTTTTAGCTCATTGATTTGTTTTGTTTTTCTGGCTCAAAATGTACTGATTAGGTTAAGCTTCATAGCATTGTATATAAACACCCTGAAAGCCCACTGTATGCTAATAATGCTATTTACTCAGTGCCAAACAGCAGTCAGACGAAGGGTATGTTTGTAAATGATCACTCACTGACGAGCTGTTGCACTACACATATCGAAAGGAAAGATTTTCTTTCATCCACTTGAACCTACCCGTTCGTTAATTCATATAAAGAAATGTTGTTTCTTCGCACAACAACGCTCTCATTTTAGTGTAGCGTGTCATTTACGAATGCACTCAATGTCAGTGACTAGCTGGTGAACATAGTTTAACATTTGCTGGGGCAAATACTTTACTCAGGAGTTGGTGGAGAACAAAACAGAGCTAAAATGAGACTAAATATTGGACTTACACGACTCCAAATGAATGATAATGTTGCTTCCTGTCTGCTGGATGTGTAAACAGGCAACTGGCTGCTAACAAGTCTGCTGTATCAACTTTAAAGGTGATGATATGTCAGTGTTGTGTTCACAACTTGTTTTAGTAGTTGTCCCAGTTTCTACCATATGGTTTGGTGAATGCACTTGCTAGAGGACGGAGTATTTGTGGTATACTTTGTGGTCATGCGGGTAAAAGCTTAAATGCCTCCAATTGGAGGAAATGTAGGTCTGAGTTCTAAAAGTCTTTGCTAGCGATGCTTGGACGTTGTCTAATTAGGCTTTTGACAGTTCATGTTCGACCGGCAGCAGCTCTGTCAGCTAAGCTCTTGAACAGTGTGGATGGACAACTGTAGGATCTAATATGATGTGAAATACGTGGACTCCCAGCTATCGGCTCTGTCTGTCTCACTGCTTATAACAAGTGCTGTTCTCGCCTGGGACCTTCAGCAGAGGCTGATCTGCCTGATTCCATCAGCGCCTTTCAAAGATGTCTCTTCCTGGTTTATTACACGGACAGAAATTTCTCCACCTCACTGCTGTCGAGTGATGAATTATGAATAGATGCGAATCGAGCAGCAGCACCGCCAGCCAGGCCTGAGGATTACTTTCAATTTGCACACCGCTCCCCCTGCTGCCCCGCTGGCTCGCTCCGCTAGTCAGACTTCTTTCTCAAGGGACCTCAAGGGCAGTATTAGATTGCCGCCTGAAACTCTAACCCCCACCAATCATGTAAAAAGTTTGAGAAATGAATCTCTATGGATGCTCAATGCACTGTATATAGTTACACAATGAGCGCTCCGGTTGCTGCCCCTGCGTTTGACTCCTGGCATCGCTTCTTATGCGTAGATAACATTTCTCACTTCCCCTCTGGAAGGAAGATGACGGAGCAGTGCATGTGTGCCCCCCTCTCACATCCTCGTTGACTCCAGATAACCGGGTTGTAATTGGCCTGGTTGAGGAGCAGGCAGCAGCCAGTGAAGGGGAAGCAGAAAGGACAGGGATCCTTTTAATGAAGCCAATGAGAAGGACATGGAGATCCTGCGGGCTTCAAGGATTAGGGCAGGCTCCAGCAGATTTAGGCTTATGATGCTTCCACAAGTCTCTCAACCTTGAGGGGCTGGATAAAGGACAAGGAAAGTGTTGCGGAGCTAGAATATAAAATGGGAGTTTACATCTTTTACAGTGTGCGTGATGTGCAATACTCTATTTATCTCCCCCTCTGTTATACCTTCATCTTTAGCTGCTCTCCATCCAGAGATGTTGGTAAACAAAAGGATTTTTTCTAAAGGTTAATGTCCCCAAGACACTACCCTTTTAATGTACAACTCGTACACCTTCCTCTGCAGATTGAGGACAGTGTGTTTGTGTGTGTTTGAATTTGCATGCCTGTCTGTCTATTTCTGTATCTCTGTGCATTCATCCGTTGCCATGTGTAACACGTAAATCTGTGTGTGTGTGTGTGTGTGTGTGTGTGTGTGTGTGTGTGTGTGTGTCGGAAGATGCGATGTGTGAAGGAACAAAAAAGCGTGCAATGTGTGATTCGGGCCCAATATGTCCAATCGCTGCCTCTCTGGATGTGACAGGGAGTGCGAGAGTGACGGGGAGTCGAGCCAGTTGGCATGGAAAGAGCCTGAGCTGAAGTGATGGCTGGTGACACGGCAGACTGGCCGGCCAGGCAGGAAGTGGATGCCAGCAGAGATACTGATCACACTCACCTCCACCTCTTGATGACTTTTGTCTTTCTGGTTCTTGTCTCTGTGCCATACACCGAAGTGAAAACTGCAAAGTGCCTCTGTGATACCGATAAACAGCTGTAGTTGTGTATTTACAAGACGAATGAGGTCACATGCAGGACTAAAGCCGTAGCTGGTCATTTGAGCTTAAGAAAATGACTCGTATTAACCTTTGACATGAGGTTGTGTTTATGCTTAAATGGAAAATCTAGTTTCTCTCGTTAAATTTTGTTGAAGACTTGCTTTTATATGGGATAACTGTGCTGAAATTGCACATCTTATTTTGCCATAAATATTGATGGCAGGTGATGTATTGTCATTATTTAGGTCTACTGTGTCTGACCTAATTGGGAAGGAGGGGAAAACAACAGAAGTATTCTTCTGTGTTAAATCGCTTCTCTATTACACCAGGCAGCATGATGGAAATAAAAGAGTGTATATACAGGTTGAACAGGTGCTATGCATACTGAAGCAGTCAAGGCAGAGGAGTTGTCAACCGGCCATTTACTCTAAAGTTATGAGAGTCACAAAGTAATGGCTGTGCTTTCCTAGTCATTACATTTAGCATTGGATCACCGTGCTTTCAAGGACACAAATCTTGTTGTTAAATGGCCCCTTGATGCCTTCAAACAGGCTTGTGTTATTCTATCAATTTATCAGTTACTGCCAGATGCAATCAGGCCAGCGACCTAATGACGAGTTCTGTTTCATTTCCCTTCTTTTTGAAAACAGCCCAAAAAGATTTGGACAGGGACAAATGAACATTTTGATCTGTTCGCTGAGCACAAACAGTTCTACCAATTCCCCCAATTATGCCCTCTCTGTCCTGGTGGTCTTTCACTTCTCATCCCTGCTGCAGTCGATTAAGTAGCCTGAGAGGAGGGAGGGAGGGGGGGCTTTCTGGCTGACTGACAATCTCTGATCACGGGGGCTTAAAGACAGGATGGACATTTAATGCGCTGGATGCCAGTGGCAGCCTGTCCATATGGCAAGCTGGCTGTCAGACCGGTGTCGTCGTTCCACCGTGACACCCATATCATCCTTTCCAAAAGCAAGTGTTCCATGTTGCCGTTCTTTTTCTTTTTTTTTGTGTGCCAAAATGACATGGCGGCCATTTAAAGGAAGTGACACAGACACTTTTAAAAGGAGTGATGGTGTTAAAATGGAAGCAAAATGGCTTGATGTTTGAAAAAGAGACCATAGGCAAATTTGAAGAATAGTTTTGGACATTTTGGGAAATACTCTTAGCCCCCAATTAGATGCAGCATCCCTGTTAGTCAGCGGGTGTGGCTTCACGTTTTGACAAATAAACACATGTCTCAATAGACGCCAGGTAACTTTTGTCAATATGTACATACTACACATTGTTAGATTGGTTTTCAGTAGATTCTCCACAATTAAAATGCTTGGTTAATTTTACATGAACCAGGAGCATCAAAGTATAGTTCATTCAGACTTACCGGCATGGGAGAGTCCCTACATTTGAAGCGGTCGCAAAGTCCATTCCTCATATATTTATATTCCTTTAGTCTGTGCAGGTCCAACGATTAAAAGATAAAAAAAGACCTGTTGAGTTCAGTGGTAGAAATAAATAAAAGAACCAGGAGACGGTTAGCTTAGCTTAGCATAAAGACTAGAAACATCCGCAAACAGTTGTTTGTGGGTGTTTCTCGCTCCAAACAGCCCATGCTGTACAGGCGTTAGCTTTAATCTAGCTTTTTGTATGGACGGGATCCATTCAGAAAGATTAAATGCTTATTATGCTTATTACTTTTTGACACATTGGAAGACAAATGTCTGTTGACTTAATGGAAAGCACTCAGCGCCAAAATATCAAATACTTAATCTGAATCATTAATTACTATAATTGGATTTTTTTTTAATCATCATTAGTCTCTTCACTGTGAGCTCTCAACTCTCATGAGGCCTTGAAATAAACAAGCACGGGATAAATAAGTCTGCCACCCATGTAATAGGCCTAAATTGATGGAGCGCAGTAATGATTTACTGTTACAGAACGTTGCTAATGAAAGCGTGTTAGGTTGTGTGTCGATACGATAATGCTGCTCGGGGTTCTATAAGCCTCGACTGGCATCGCTGAGAGAGTGTGTATGCGACCTGGAGGAAGATGTGTCACCCTGCATTACGGTGACGGTCTGCGGCATCGAACTTCACGTCCTTTTGAGCCTCGGATCCCTTTGTGTTAACTCAAACTGACTGCGCTTGGAGGGTTAGGATTGTGTGGGAGTGTTAGTGTAGGAACCTTAATATTTGTTTCAACCTTCTGCTGTGAACATGCCTCAGTACAAAAGGAAAAGCAAGGTCAGACCCTGTCATTATAGAGAGTTAGTGGCATTACGGCCACACCTGTCCTCTCACATTACTCCTGTTGTATCTCTAGTTTTATTTTGAAGTTTTTTACTCAGAATATGTGGACAGATGTGACCAGAACAGTAGTTCAATCAACAGTATATTTGCATCGTAAGGAGACGTGATTATTTTACGGACAAGATGGGGAAAAAGTCACTTTTGTGTTGAAGTATTATAATTTGCGTTTGATTGTTCCCATTTTTGCTTCAGCCATGTGCTGTGTGAATAATATACATTTTTTTCCACCAAAGTCCGTTTTTTCTATTGCTGAAAAACCAGCTAAAAGTAGGCGATCGTCTCTTTTCCCATTGCCAGTAGACGAGTATGCAGTGAGTGGTTTTTTTTTTTTGCGTGTGTCACGTGCGGCATGCATGCTGTCGAACATGCTAGAAGAAAAGGTAAGTTAACTGTATAAAGCAGCACGGAGGCCAGTGAAGATGTTACAGTGGTTCCCTCTTGTTTTAGTATCTGTTAAACTCGGTGCAGACTAATTTGGAACGATGTTCAAGCACTACTGTTAGTAGGTCTTTTTGTCCAGTGGGAAAGGGGCTTTACGTTTATTGATCTTTAGTGCTACCCAGCATTCTGGTCCACTGTGGTTTCAGTTATTGACAATACTGGTACCCTCTGTCATTAATCTGCCTCTGTATGATCAATATGTGTCAATACTGGAATGTGGGTCAAACACCTTGTTCTCTTGTTAACCAGAAATGTACTATTACATTCTAATAGAATGAGATTTATTATTGATCTGTGGAGATCCTGCAATTGGAGCTGGTATCTAACGCTTCAGATCTGAATCAGTCTAGAGATGTTGGTAAATGAAACTATGAACACTTGTTTTTCTGGTGGTGGCGAAACAACAAAGCACCTTTTAACTTAAAAAAAATGTGATCCAAACACGCATATTTGCAGATTAATAAGCTTGGCCCATATCTAAAGACTGTGAAGCTTGGAGAAACAGCATACATTTTAGTAAAGGTTACAATATTTTACACTTTATTTGAAAAGAAAGAAACAAAGAAGTCAACTACAGACTCTTCTGGCATGTTGCATAATAATTTGATCGTGAAGACAATAACAATTCAGATGATCTGATTAGACTTTGGAGCACCTTGCTACATAAAACTACATGTTGATGAGAGAAAAACAAAACCTGTTGTGACTCTTAAAGGAGCTTACATCTAAAAAGATGGAGGACGTGTAACACACAGGTCTGTGTAGTCGCCTGAATAATTGGACTGAGAGAGGCAGCCTGTGTCACATGAATCTTTATTTTTTTAGGCCTCGGTTGAAACTAAAATGTAGCACAAAAGTTTTGTTAATCCAAAACACGTGGAGAATGAGTAACTATCATAACACTGAGGTGTTTTATCTGCAATCAGTCATATCATGTGTTTTACGCTTTATGTTTTTGGGTATGGGGCTGTTGCCTCCCGAGGTAAGGTCAGAGTCTCCATGTCAGTGGGAACAGACCATGCAGCCCTGCATTTTATATTATTTAGCTCCAGTTCATAGAAACCTTTATGTTCATAAGCCCTGAAACAGTTCTCTCTCATTAAAGATTCATGGCACATGGCAAGACACATTCTTAATCACCTCTTTGTGTCCTCTGGTTTCTCTGCTCATCCTTTGCATAGGACAGAAGTGCAATTTAAGAATGTAACTGTAACCCATTATTGTCATTAAAAATCCCATTTGGCACCCTTTTTAAAATAGTATTTATGAATCTGCGGTTAGTATGGTAGAATGGAAATTCTGACATATCTGATCAGTTAACTGCGGCAGTTTAATCGTGCAGGGCCGGAGGACAACACCACATTAAATAAGTGGACTGTTTGCACAAGATGCCCCTCATCCATCTTCTTCTGACTTCTCCTGTCACCTCAGTGTCCGCAATCTTTTTTATAACTAAGCCTGTTTGCTGACGCACGGAGCAGGTTAGGACATCGTCTGATGTTTGCTCGTTCGCATCGTGTCCAGTTGGGATAAGGTGTCGCACATCGGGCTGCTCTCATCCAGCATTCATAGCTATACCTACGAAAATGATGCGCCGTAAATTGTAGGAATCCCAAAAATCATTTTGTGTGTTGTGCACGTAATCATGAACGAGGAAGTATAAAGACAGCAAAAGCCTGCACGGTGGGAGGAGATGGGTGGCAAACATATATATATACTGTGTGTATATATATATATATTCTCATATGCTCATACTTCCTGCCAGCAACCCCTGCTTTAGTCTCCACGCAGCGACTGGGTGTCCTTGCCCGTGGTGGGTTTCATGGCGCTGCCAGCACTAACGATCCATCACCAGAATGCAAGGTGGAAGTTACAGGGTCATAAAAGGGAACCAGCAACTCAGTGTTTTCTCTCTCTGTGCCTTTCTCTCTCATCAGGTGAGCGTGAGTGTGTGTAATGCCCTGTGTGTGTGTGTGTGTGTGTGTGCGTGTGTTTGTGTTCCGTGGACCATGCACTGCCAGGGGCTTCAGGGTCTCCCTACACAGACTGATGGACACCGACAGTGGCTTCCCTCGGTGGACATGAGTAATGTGTGTGGGTTTTTTTTCTCTGGTGGGAACACACACACACACACACACATACACAACACAGTTTGTGATTACGTAAAGCACAATGAGTGGGCATGGTTGGAATCAGAGCGAGCAGCCATTTGAGGAGCTTTTGTGGATGTTATGCCTCGGCCTGTGTGCCTTTCTGGAGAGCGCTTGGCTACACCTACACACTCTCAAACACGCCTGCTGCTCATTTCTCAGCCGTTTCCCACAGCTGCAGTATGATTATGGGTCTGGCAGTCTCACCCTCTGTTCTGC
This sequence comes from Anarrhichthys ocellatus, assembly GCF_004355925.1. Taxonomy (NCBI): domain Eukaryota; kingdom Metazoa; phylum Chordata; class Actinopteri; order Perciformes; family Anarhichadidae; genus Anarrhichthys; species Anarrhichthys ocellatus. Next base: position 5,092,016 of record NW_022280060.1, read on the forward strand.
TGTTGTTGATTCTTCCCTTTCTTGCTATAGATAACACGCATACACAGCAGAGAGCTATATATAAGCTTGTATTTGGAGGCTCCTAAATAGAACTGTACAGGGATTACGATGCTTGTGAACGATGCGGTACATCATGGTATCTCTTCTATACTTTTCTTATAGTCGAGTTTTCTGTGTATCCAAAGCCAGATATTGCTTTCTTTTGATTGTGCCATAGAGCCCTGTAGTTTTATTTTGAGTCCTTCAAACATTCACAGTCCTGCTGCCAGAAACACGGACTAAAGCACCAAATGGGTATTTTCCTCGTGCTTTTTTTCTTTTTTTAATTTCAGAAATATGGGTCTGTATTTGCACACACATGCCCAGTGTACTAGCTGCTGTGCTGCATTTAAATCTCTTCTCTCTCCACTCACACACACGCACGAGCACTTTTCGGCTTATTAGAGAAGCGTTATGCATACGTTAATGTGGTGTGTGCGTGTTTAATGTGTACAATTTTGGCAGTGCCTCAGCAGTGCCCTCTGTCTGATCCCATCCTAATGTCCCCTTGTTGAAACATGTGGGGGCTTCACTATCTATTACTTTGAATAGCCGAGAAGGGCAGCGTTTGCATAAGGCCCATTAGTGCAATTTACTGTCTTTTCAAGCCCCTAATAGCTTCCATTTGAACAAAAAGAGTGCAGAGAGGAGGTAAGTCTGGAGTAAGGGTAGTCTCAGAGATAAATGATGTCGCGGTTTGTGCAGGGAGAGGTGGTGAGGGGGGAAAAAGGGTGGAGCGACGCACAACATTTCACTGAGCGCCTTGCCCCTTTGGCTTCATAGCCCACTTTACTGTCTAAATCTGTCTCTCTTGCTATCTAACCTGCGCTTGGCTATTTCTTTTTTTTTTTTGAAGCTCAAAGGCTACACTTCTCTGGCTCCCTCTCTCACTCACTGGGTATCCACAGTGTTTTGGATGCACATGTGAATACCAGGTCATCCTCTTTGCCCTCTGTTCTTTACAGTCTCTGAGCTCAGGACGACCCATGCTGACTACAGCTGCAGAGAGGGGACACCTGGCAACCTGAGGAGAAATGGATGGCTGTAATTTTTAGATGGTTGCGTACCACTTAAGCAATTAAATGATTAGACTACAGCTGTAGTTAATAATACATCACTCAATTATCAGCTTTAATTTTGGAGCACAAAGATCAGAAATAAACTAAAAACAGAAAAATCAGGAAAAGCAAGTCAATAAAACAAGTCTAAGTCTGCAGCCATGAATTAAGCTCAGTTTATACTCGCCGTGGTGAGGCCGGTGCGAGGCGCGCGTGCCAGAAAATGACATGATCACGGCCGGCACGTGGGGTGTTCGCAGCCCTTGGTCGTGCACCTCTGAGTTTTACGTATCACTGATAAAAGCACTATTTACGTGTCTAGGGATATTACAACGAAGGCCAAATCGTTTCTAGATGCTTTAGCAACAGGAGGTTTTAACAATCTTCATTTGAGTATATATTTTGCCAGCAAAATCTAATTGTTTACAGGATATTCAACCTTCGTTTCTTTATAATGCATGTCATACTTCTTCTTCGAACACTTCGTCCTCAGCATGCTAACATGCTGATGTTTAGCAGATATATCCATGTTCACCATTTTAGTTTGGCGTGTGAACATGCTAACATTTGCCATTTGGCGCTTAACACAACGTGCAGCTTAAACTGATGGGATGTCATCACATTTGCATGTAGTTGGTTAAACAACTAACTTAGATTTTGACATGATGACGGCACTATGAAAAGTGGTGGACCCTAAAAGACCGTCCACCATCTTGGTTTGTGCTGTAAAAGTGGCCATTGATCAATTCTGAAATACATGTGTGATAATAATAATTAAAGTTGAATACAGAAATGGCTGAGGTTAAAGATAGGGTCAGGAATGTCCTTTTGGGTCTGCTACAATTTAAACCAGAAGAGACGGGTCATTCAGGAAGTAAGATAGCAACATGAACAACAAATCATCTGCATAATTTGCGTCAGCGGCCGCTATTTATTTGTGACATGATGGAAAAAATGGGCAATCAACAACAGCTCCTCTCTTTAATGCATTTTTAATAACATCATATTCCCAGTTGTTTCCATCAGCCCGTGACTAAAGACTGCTCACTGTTTATACCACGGCAACCACTGCACACCACTGCCATTACCCAGACGTGTGCTGAATTTTGTAATCTTGTCAAATGATTTATGACACTGTGCTTTATTCATGTGCGCATGAGTGATTAAAAAAAGAGATGTGAAGCTGTCTCACGAGTGGCAAGACACTTGTGAGGCACTAAAGCATGTTAACATGCTCGTCATAGTAGATGTCTCTGCAACACTATACACAAACATATTTGACTAACAACGACACTGTAACCTCTTGACACTCTGTTGATGATGTCAGTTCATTTTTTTATGTTTTAAACTAAGAACCAGATCTTACACGTTGCACCTGTAAGCCAGAAACCTTTCAAGTATTTGAATGCTTCAGGCTATACGTGAATTTGTTCCTTGTTGCAAAAGTGTCAGCCTTAAATTTGTATCACAATACAAGCATCTCAAGAGCAGACGACAACAGTATGAAGCCGTCTTCTTTGATCTGAGCTCAGTTCCGTCCTTCACTGTCACGGCAGCCCGGTGCGAGTCTCCTTCTGGAGGACGCCCCGTGAGTCTGCAATGTGCCAGCAGGCTTTTGTTTCTGGCTCTAATGTAGTCATGTCATTTTAATAACATCACACTTACATTGGGCCTCTTTTTTTGGGGGGGGGGGGAAGAGATATCTGTCTGAGAACTGTTACATTTAGAGAGTTTTTTTTTTTTGGTTGCCATTTTGACATGTTACTGTAGCACTGGTCTGAATGATGAAATTAATTCCATATAGCTGCTTCGGTATCAGGGTCCTGGTATTGTGCATGTTGGCTCACTGTCACACTGTCGTGTCTTACGTGAATAGAGCGGTGCCATTAATGTTCATTCTTACAATGACAAGTCAAAATGTCTGCTGTGAAAATGGCCAATCAGCCTCGTCGCTCATTACGATCTGATTCTGTTCATGTAACTTTTTTTATCAGTTAAACTTTCACGCACTTGAAGGCCACAGCAGAACTACCCGATGATGCTGGCAGTGTCTCTGTTAAGCCTTTTGGCCTCACTAAGTCATAGCAATGTGAGTCGACCGCTGTGATGCTCGGCATAGCAAACTGTTAAAGACAAACATCAACAATTGTGTATAAATATTGAGGCACTTCCAGAATAGAACATAACTTCAGGCACTTTTTCTATTACAAAGTACTGGACGAGTAAATGTTGCCTGGCAACCAAATGATAAGATAAAAAAAAAAAAGCGGACCTCTTTGCCTAATGCTACTGGATGAGTGCACAGTATACACTGACAATAATGATTTCATATATAATGCATCTGTTTGATTATTACAGACGACAGCCATCTGTCTTTTGTCACAGGTTTTGTTTTGGAGCAGATGAAAGGACAGTGGATCTCAATGCAGACATGGAGACCCAGCAGGTAGAGTGAAGGCACAGAAAACAGGTACTGCAGAAACGAGGCAATATTAACTCTCTGTGATATACGTGAAAACAGCGACCCAGATGTATTCCTGAAGAGCTGACAAACAAATGAGCAGCATCTGTGCAGGCAGGTGGCTGATGGCCAGAGACATTCGGGAAAGTCTAATGGACACGCGTGTTTCAGTCTGGTCTGGAAAATAAGAGACTATGAAGAGAGTAGGAAGCAGGAAAAGGGGGAGGAGAGGGGGGGATTTTAAGGGAGATGGTGCAGGCGTCTCCATGACAACATTAGACACCTACAGTATTGTCCTTTCGAAGCCGATCCGAGCTTTTGCAGTTTATGTCAGACCTGCGTATCGATTCTGCCTGCAAGACATAGCTGGTGCAGTTCGGCCCGACGAGCATCCTGTGGCTAACCCCCCAATGTTCACTTTGCTGCATATGCACTGCCAAATGTCCAGTTAAGTGGAAACGCAGCAGTTCAGTCATTCTTCTCAGGAGGAGCAGCTCCTCTCTCTGTCACCTGCAGCAGCTGAAGGTTGTTCTCCTGCTGCGTAATGAAAGATTACAACGGTTTATTTTTGACTTCAGCTTACTACCAGGTAACAGTAGCCTGTGTGGAGCCGCCGGCGCCCACAGGGCTGCTGTTGACCTGTGGTGCATCAAGATGGCCGGGGGCCTCTGGGATTATTGGTGAGGGGAGTCTGCTACCAGATATGGGTTCGGAAAAGATGTGGGGTGGGTGCGGTGGTTGGGGGTCGGAGGAGGAGGAGGAGGAGGAGGGGGAGGGGGACGTTTGTTGTTACTGTTTCGGTCGCTGCCCATCTGCTGTTTATGGGGTTTTAAAACTTTGTATAATAACTTTCAGACGTCACTGCGTCTTAGAGTGCATGTGCAGTTTTATGACAAATGCTGTAGAATATTTACAGTCTCGCACAACACTACAAATTGTAATTATTTGTTATTTCCTAATGAGAGAAGACACACACACACACATGCTGCGTTAGAAATGACATACTATGTACTACATACTCAATATGTGTACTACGGTTTAACATACTAAAGTGTAACGCAACTGATTTTACACATCAAAGTCAGTTTCCAGGTCTTGTAAACTGACTTTTTTCCCCCACATACTGCATTGTTGTATAAAGCCTTGGTTGGCTCCAGACGGAGCCGGGGAAAGTCTGATAAATTGCCTCAAGTGATGTCACTTGAGTCAACGTCCATTGGGGCTGAAGCCTACAAGTTTGAAAATAGAAAGAAATGAAAGAAGTGAGATTTCCAGGTGTCTGTAAACTGCCCCTCATCTCTGGTTGAAGCTAGCAGCTCAAAGTTGTATTACTGAGCTATGGACAGACACTGGGTAAAGTGGGCGCCTGGTTTTCACAAGGAAGAAGAATGTGTGAAATAAAAAAGACGATACCTCTGGTTCTGCTGCAGCAATTTTTATACTTTGTAAGGTTATAAAAGTGCAATGATGTATTGTCAAAGTACAAACTTTAGCAATGCCTGAGCTGCCATGTTTTTTTCAATTATAAAGCAAGAGCCAAACCCCAAGGACTGCCTTTGGATGCAGAAAGAGGTTTCTTCTCTGTTTCTAGTGGTGTTATTAGATCATAGAGCGTGACATAAAATGTGTGTGAAGGGTTTCGTGTCAGGCTGCTGTGTCTGACAGTTATATGCATGTGTGGGTTGTTGACGGCATGCATTGCGTCTACCACACTATCTTTTTCTTTTGATACGACTAATGGTAGAAATCTGAAATGTTCATATCTTGTGTCTTTAACAGAGCTCTGCTCATTTTAAGTCTGCTATCAGACGGTTCTGCTCGCATTTCAGACGGTTAATTTCATTCAGTGGCAGATTGGCTAATGGGAATATCCATCTCTGAGCCGGGGTGAATTGTAAAATAAAACATGTGTAGAGGTTAGGGACATTAAATGAGTTATGAAGTCATCTGTTACCGTAGCAGGTGGGAATTTAAAATCGTAACACACCGTCTCCTTATTTTAAACGGTGATATATATGGATAGAAAAAGGAAGAAGAAGGGAAACAGTTTCTTGTGATGTGTGTGTCCAGTGTTGCTACGTGTTTTAGTGGCAAATGTAGCCCTGAGCTCATTATTCATGTAATTTTAGTGACATAACCAGCACATATTGTAGGTTGGGGGAACTCCTGATGCGTGAACCAGTTATTTTTAATATGTTTTTGCACACCGTCAGCCTCACCAGTCAACAATGACGATGTTATGGAAGATGTTTTCTGGAGTAACTTTCCATCTCGCTAGTTGGTATTTCACAATGGGTTTACTAAGGGATTACCACTGCTGCCAACATCCACCAGCCGACGGAGGGGTGAAATTGTGTGTGTCTGTGTGTGTGACCGCATTGTGTCACATGAAACCCATAGGCAGGTCAGGCTCCTCTCATGATAAGCCTCATGCCTCAGAGACTTATGCAGATGATGTGATGGACTGAGCTATTGTGATGCACTGAGTCGTAGTGAGTGACCTTGTCAGGCACCTACTCAAATACTACATATACCGTGCTATGCGATCCAGTGTGGTTTGAATTGTTCTGTGTCACTTTCATATTTTATTCAGCCCGTTAACATCCTGGTATTTTCTCCTACAGAGTTAATATTCTGCTTCCTCACACAGTACGAGTGGACCATTTCAGTGCATTTTGCGGTCCTATATTATGCTTTTGAGAGGCTGCGATTGTTTTCCTTTTTCATGCATTTTAAGATGTCTCACATGAGGGCTTATGAATACAATAGATTTTCAATTTCCCTGTTTTCATTTACAATGCATGAAATAACTGGAGAAGCAAAACAACCATCAGATATAAAATTGACACATAGCTTTCAGGGGATTTCTTTGTGTGTGCTGCTGGCAAATGATTTTAAAACCTGAGTGCTTGCAGGGCACAGTCGCCCATTGTAAATTAGTTTCAAGTGAATACAGGCTCCTTTGAGGATTATCTTGGAGCTCTAGCTTTAATTTTGCTGCTGTGTCGGGTCAATTAGAGTTTGTAATAGTAATTCCACTCATTGTGTGTTTGATAGCTGCTGTTTTAGGGGAATTGGGTTCAATTAATTTGTCTCACTGTCTATCTCTTTTGTCTTTCCCAATCATTCTGTCTGTCCTCCCGGCCGCCCCCTCCCCCATTCTTTCTCTTTCCTCAGGTTTCTGTCCCAGTGATTCGGGAGCAGGACGAAGCAGTGGAAAGGAGGGCCATGGGGGTGAGCCTGGGCCAGGATGTGGGCTGGCTCCTGCCTTTCCTGTTCTTGCTACTGATGATCACGGTGTCATCCGCCCAGAGTCAAGGATGTCCCCAGCGTTGTGAGTGCATTGCAAAACTCAAGACTGTGTCCTGTTATGGTAAACGCCTGTCCGCACTGCCAGATGGCATCCCGCTGGACACCAAGATCCTGGACCTAAGCGGGAATAAACTTCGCTGGGTGGAGCATGGTGACCTGCTTCCATATTCACGTCTTGAAAGGCTGGACCTGAGCGAGAACATGGTCAGTGTCCTGGAACCGAATGCTTTTTCTAGTCTCCAGAACCTGCAGTCGCTTTCACTGAGGGGCAACCAATTGAAACTGGTCCCCATGGGGGCTTTCTCCCGTCTCTCCAACCTAACATCACTGGACCTCAGTGGGAATAAGATTGTCATTCTTTTGGACTTTACTTTCCAAGACCTGAAAAATCTGAAAAACCTGGAAGTCGGAGACAATGATTTAGTTTACATTTCCAACAAGGCCTTTCTGGGTCTGGTGGGGCTGAGGGAGCTGACCATTGAGAGGTGCAACCTGACTTCTGTGTCCGGCCAGTCTCTGTCTTACCTGCATAACCTGGTGGTTCTGCGGCTCCGCTACCTCAGTATCTCCACCTTAGAGGACCAGAACTTCCGTAAGCTGGGAAACCTGAGGGGCCTCGAGATCGATCACTGGCCCTTTTTGGAGCACATATCCCCTCACAGCCTGCAGGGGCTCAACTTATCTTGGCTGTCTATTACTCACACTAACATCACCTCTGTGCCCACCTCTGCCCTCCGCAGTCTGGCTCACCTCACCAGCCTCAACCTGTCCTACAACCCTATCTCCGTGTTGGAGTCCTGGGCCCTGCGGGACCTCGTTAGGCTGAAGGAGCTGCATCTGGTCAACACAAATCTGGTGGTCGTGCAGCCGTATGCGCTGGGTGGTCTAAGGCAAATCAGCCTTCTTAACTTCTCCACTAACGGCCTGGTGTCCCTGGAAGAGGGAGCCTTTCAGTCTGTCAACACTCTGGAGACGCTGCGTTTGGACGGGAACCCTCTGGCCTGCGACTGCCGCTTGCTTTGGATCCTTCAGCGCCGCAAGACCCTCAATTTTGACGGCGCCTCCCCAGTGTGCATGACGCCCGTGGAGGTGCAGGGACGGGCTCTGAACGTTTTCTCTGACTCGGCTCTCTTTGATCACTTTACTTGCCAGAAGCCCAAAATCCGCAACAGGAAACTGCAGCAGGTTTCTGCCCGCGAGGGGCAGGTTGTGTCATTCATTTGCAAAGCAGAAGGTGAGCCGGCACCGATGATATTCTGGATCTCGCCTCAGCGCCGCCGCATCACCACAAAGAGCAGCGGCCGCCTGACTGTGTTACCGGAGGGCACATTAGAAATACGGTACGCCCAGGTAACCGACAGTGGAACCTACATCTGCATAGCCAGCAACGCTGGCGGAAACGACACCTATTTTGCCACACTTACAGTTAGTGGGCTGCCGCTAGATGCAGCCCTTATGGCCAACCGCACGTACTACGCAGGGGACCTTAATGACACGAATCTGAATGACACCAGAGTCTTCTTGAAGTTCACTCTGGACCTCAAGACCATCCTCATATCCACAGCCATGGGCTGTATCATGTTCCTGGGGGTGGTGCTCTTCTGTTTCATTCTGCTGTTTGTGTGGAGTCGAGGGAGAGGGCAGCACAAGAACAATTTCTCAGTGGAGTATTCCTTCAGAAAGGTGGAGGGACCCGCTGCCAGTGGAGGACAGGGCGGGGCACGCAAGTTCAACATGAAAATGATTTGATTTTTGGGATCTGTACTTCCCTCATTAGTATTCTCACCCTGATACTGTTTACAAGCTCAAGGGACAGGACGCTGACGTGGACCTTTGTGCTTGCAAAAACATGAAATGCAGTTATTTATGGGAGATTTTATTGAGACAATGTTTTGTTATAAACTGCTGTATGAGAAAAGGGAAAAATCTGCATGGATTTGATATATTTATGTGTTCACCTTACCATGCAGAGCGAACCTTGGTTTTGAAAGTATAAAGATGTCTCGAATATGTTAAAAGACCAAGCAACGAAATCAGTCCCAGCAGTCTTTAACCTCGACAAATCTCTCGCCAGTTCCGTCCTTCTTCTCTACAAGGAACTCGTCTTTAAAGGACTTCACCTCTCTGCTCCGCCTGAGGTTGTTTTCGCTCTTCATCCCCAAACCCAGGAATATATTACAGCCCGGTGGTGCTCAATGAATGCCAAGGACTTGCCAATATGTATTTGAATAGTTCCAGCTATATACTGCATATTTAGACTTATTTACAGTCAGGACCTTAGGGCACTAGTGTGACATAGAGGCGCTGTTTTTTATTTGCTAATGGTGGCTTTGTACAGAGTACAATAAGACACCAAGAGACTCTGCAACACTGCCAATTTGACCGTAAAGCACCACGTAATGTGGTAGAGAGAAGTTTCTTCTCATTGGATACCACCAAAAGATGGTCAAAAAGAAAAACAGGACAATTAAAATACAATTAAAGATACAATTAAAAGGACTCAATGCACATCTGTGTGTGACTAACCAGTACATGCGGATACACACTTGCTCTTAGGTTCTCCGTTGTTTATCCAGAACAAACTGTACAAGACTCCGTATATACTCTTGATCTGAGAAGGACTGTGTGTAAAAGATGAACGCATTTACAGAGTTGGCTTCTTACTTTGAATAACATCATTTGTAAATGTGTTGGGGTGCATTCATCCCACTGTTGAATAGCTCATACTGTATAGGTCGGATATATACTGTCTAAGATGTATTATATATTTTGTAATCAAAACCTTGTGGTTGTTTATAGTGCTGTTGAGTGATCGATCCAATTCTTCTGTTCTGCTGTTATATCTACGGTTAAAGTCTCTTTTTCAGATCATGGATATGCAGTCCACCTTATCATGTCGTCAGATCCCTGAGCTCACAAAACAAATCCTGAAGAGCGTCTAGTTCAGGGGTCAGCTCACTTGCCTATTTTTGGCTGAGGCTCGGCTGACCAGCGGGGGGGGAGGAGTTAAGCGGGTTCACCGCAGGACCTCGGTGTGTTTGAGACACGCACGGGGGGAAAAAAATGCAAATGTGATAACAAAACCTGCAGACTGGAACAAAGGTCAGGACGAAACTGAGCCAGAGAGGAGAGGGAGTCGGTCAAAGTATTCAAGGAAGACATCGGCACTATAATGCAAAGGGCCGCATGTTAACCTGTAACAATACACACCTCCTAAGAAAACTGTACTGCATTGTGTAAAGGGTTAAGTAGAAGTGGGTATAAAGGTTATTTCAAGCTGTTTATACACAATATAGTACAGTATATACTGATACTATACAATACAATCTGTACTTAATAGAATCTAATTCAATCTTTTGGATCCTTAACATTGATTTGTAGTCACGGCACGTAAAGTAAATGCAAATGTGTCATTGTTGGGCCTTGCAAAGTCAGTCTGATAGTTTCAATACGATAAAATAAATCGAGTTTCCTCCATAACTTCAAACATAATTTGGAGAGAGTGAGAATACAGGTGACCTGCTGCTACTGTTCTAACCTCATCTCTTGATCTGTGGGTTATTAAGCGATACACTCTTCCTGTCCACTCAGCTGCTGCAGCTCTGGCAGTGTTACTCTGATGCCCTCTGCTGGCTAGATATGGTACTGAATTATTCACGATGAATTATTAGAGTACAATAAGATTTGACCTCCCCAACCTTGAGACTTATTAGCAAGCAATTCATTCAGTTTCCCCTAACACATTGCGACTGTGAATGTGTGGTGGAGGGCTGATCTGGATCCAGTTGTGTTGGAGGTGAATTTAAATTTTTAATTATGACTCAAATGACACGACCTGGGGGGGATAAAGAGGACTCTCATATTACTTCATTTTGTGTTTGTGTTCATCCACATATACACTGCACAACACATTTTACAGATTAAATATGGAATTATTAATAATGAAGTGTGACTATGTTCCGCGACTGATTCGACATCAGTTCCTGTCTGCATTTTTGGAAATGTAAACATCATTTTAATTGTCCTTAACTGAAAAATGTAAATATGGAAACAGTTGTGTCTAGGAATTGTGCTAGACGTTTTTGTATTGTATTGTTTTATAAAAAAAAAAATGAAGCACACTGTTTATAAAGCATGCTATGTTATCTGCTATGATGATGTCTTTGACCTGTCCTATTTTTATTTATTTTTAAAGCGGTCATCTGGTCGATTAACAGCTACGGTGGAAGTCTGAGAAGTTGATTGAGCGTCGACATTACACCTGTGACCTCGTCACTGTGAAAATTTGTGTTGCAAGTTTTTTTTTGTTTTTTTGAATCAGTTTTTCTTCCAAGGTTTTGTCGTATTTAAATTTTTAGTGGATGTCCCATCGACACTATACGCATTAAGATGTCATGATTCACTCAAGTTAATGATATGCCTAGGTACTGCTTACACTGTATGAGCAGAGTTATTATTGTTCATTTATATGCATTCATCACATCACAAGTTACAGAAATAAATGACATTTGTGAGCAGATTAACAATAGTGTGGCGTTCACGCTCTGATGTGTTTCTTGATCCTCGAATCGTTACGCTGTAATGACTGAATTCGATGTGATCGGTGTAACTTATATAACTGAACTAAGCCCCGTTGTCGTTCAGTAGGTGAAGTGAATTCATACAGTACTAATCTGACTGGTAGCAGGTCAGGTGAAAAGACAAATAAAACCTGGCATGCACTTCAGGAACACCTCCAGGAGGAAGTAGAGAGCAACAGGAAGACACCCAGGACCCAGTGCACTGAAATTGATCTAAATCTGTTCCAATTACATACTTTTAAAAGTCCCCCTCCACTCGAAAAAAGTGTTTTGCTCATTGTTACTTCACTTGTTACACATTCACTGTGCAGAATGATGTATCACATCTTACACCAACGTGTGATAGAAACCTTAAACCTCCAGTGTACAAACAGAGAAGGTGAACAGTCACGGGCCTGTAGTTTAACTTTAAATTTAACATTAGTTTGCATATTAATATAATCTGGGCTTTTCAATGAGGGAGACGTAGAAAAAACATATCAGACACAAACTATCATTCCAAACAGGGTATTTTAAATAAGTATTAAAACATGAATAGAGATCCTGAAAGTATTTTCTTTTGTACAAAGTTGAGTTGAACAGGCCATGAAGTCCTACGTTTACTAAAGTATCTTTGTAAGATACAAAGCTCCAGTGATCCTTAATGGCACACATCAGGAACTCTGCTGGAGGGATGAAAATCATTCTTTCAAAAGATCTTCCTTTATTTAAAAAACAACAGTCGATCCAAATTCTCCGGTAAGGGTTGAATTATTTGCCTTGAAAGCCACAGCCTGTTATTCACTCATCACACTCATCACACTCATCAAACCTCCCCCTCAACACACACACACACACACACACACACACACACACACACACACACACACACACACACACACACACACACACACACACACACACACACACACACACTCACGCAGTCACCCTGAATCAGACCTCAGAAAAGCTTCATCAGAGGATGAAGGTGACCACTCGAGTGACTGTGCACTGATCTGCAGTGACTCTTCTCTCTCAGGAGATGGGTGGATCCACCTCCCCGTGGGGGTCAAGTGTTCGTCACGCTTACACCAGCCCACACCCGACAATGATTCATCTGACCGCAGCAATTTTCTCTTTAAATCCAACACCTCTGTAGACCAGCATGGTTCTTACACCTCTGATCTCTCAAGTTAGCATTTGACTTTGCAGTGAGTCACTCAGATCTTCACCTTCCAGATGATCTAAGAGGAGCAGAAAATATTGATATTCTCAATCTATTCAGTCTGGCTTTTGTTTTAAAATTCTGTTTTTTAAAATTTATTATTATTGCTTATTATTAACTCAGATTTGATACAGTGTCTTATGTGTTTGTAGTATTTATACATATTTTATTTCTTATTTTGCTTTAATTTATCTTTATTAATGTTTTACTGTTTTAGCCAGATCAATTTATTTAGTGTATTTTTATTTTTCCTTAACTTAATTTGGTGCGCATTAGTCTTTTCACCTTCTCTCCGTTTTCCTCGCATTTGTGTCTTGTTAATCATTTGTAAAGCACTTTAAATTGCATTTGATTTGTTTGAAATGTGCTCTGTATATAAAAAACGAACTGGATTAATTGATTGAACTTCTAGTCGACTTGATCCAAAATCAAAGTCATATCATGATAGGACGTTAGTGTCTTAATTGTATCATGCACTACACTTGTTATGATTCTCTATGATTGTGTCTCCCCTCGTTCACCACTTACAGAATGTCTGACATATTTTGAAATCAATATCTGAAAACAGTGTGTCTCATATGAACAAGAGTCTCCTGAAAGCTGCTTTGATGTAGATACAAACTAAGACGGTGAGTTGGTGCCCACAGCTTTGTTTTGCTCACGACTTAGAAGAAACCCTTCGTGCCATGTTTCACTTTAGTTAATGATGGATATACTGCATTGTACAGTAATGTGCATGATGCTGTTGCTGTTTTTAAATGGTACTTCCCTGTGAAGACTGAAATGGACACCGTCCAATTAACAAACAAAACTCTGTTTGAATGGAATTTGATCGGGACAGGATTTATTTTTCACGAGAAATCACTGTGAATTATTGAGTCTTCCAGTTTGTAAGTACACTCTTCAAAGTTATACACCTGAAACTCGCTCTCAGTTCAGAGATGACTGTGGAGAGGAATCAATATGTGTCACCAACATCTCAGATGAGCCACTGAGAGATGTGTCATCGACCGAGCAGCAGACAACAACATCACACTGTGAGACGGCAACTTTACAAGCAACCGGGCGAGTCCGGGTTACCTTTTAATTTGTTTCATAATTTACCTCATGTAGGCTACTTGTAGTAAACAGCAGCGGCAAAGTGCACAAAGACCTGAAACCTTCCCCTCAAGTATCTCTTTCATTTGGCTGAGCGAGGAAATTATGTCAGAATGCACTTTAACACACAGACACTCTACTTCTGCAGCACCACAACTATTTCCAGCTATGCAATGGGAACATTGATGGTTGAATGCAATGATGTAACTCTGTGTGTGTGTGTGTGTGTGTGTGTGTGTGTGTGTGGGTGTGTGTGTGGGGGGGGGGGGGGGGTAGGTGTGCTAGTGAGCTAGTGAGTAGTAATCACACATTTTATGTTACCATGGTGTTGAAACGTGGTGGTCTAAATGGGACTGTTGTGGTTTAGCAGATGCCGAGCAAACAATTCACCGGCAACGAACACATCTGTGCATTCACATCGTCAGGATGTAATGGTCATCATTCAAAGGCAGTTTCTGTTTTGTTTTTTAATCTGTGATAATTCATTCAAACACTCTAACTGTGTATTTTACATCAGCTGAAACCTGATGACATACCAAAGTCTCATTATGTAACAGGGGCACGACAATGACTTGAATGTCATGTAAATCATCTCTTGAATTTGGAGCTCAGCACCATAACCCAGAGTTTAGTTTTGGTTTTGGAACTTTGGGAGTCATAAGTTTCAACTTAGAAGGTTCAGTGGTAACTTGTAGCTGCCACGTCAACGTGTTGACGATGGTGAGGTTGAAAAAGATGGAACAATATGTAAATCCAATTACTGATCTGGACTGGATACATTTTCGCTCTTCAAAGCCACAACATGCAGGAATCCATGACATCTTTAACTCGCCTTTATGCACAAAAGGAAATATCACAAAGATCTCCTCCCGTCATGTTTTAAGACATGTAAAAATAGTCGGAATAAACAGAAACCAAGAAGCTTTTTGGTTGAAAGTAGGTTAAAACATGTAGCAGCCTACTAACAGCAAAGATCAGCCAACTGCAGATTAGATAACCATTAAGATCTTTAATATTCATGTCTGTCAGTGAATACCAGTATCTCGGGGAACAACACTGGATCACTGCCATGGCTTCACATTATTATTCTGTTTCATTTAAAACATCATGGGGCCCATAGGGAGTCTGTCTGAACTTAGATGTCAAAAGAGATTTCGACTGTGTTAAAATCCACTTTGAGTAAATAGTATTTTACCATGCTGGTTATTTCATTATTAAGAAATCAAAATAAGACAAAGTATGGTCAAAAGTCAACATATGTTGTCTGGGGTTTAGTTTGCATATGAAATCAGGATAAGATATTACCATGACTGCACAGGGATATGGAAATGGCGAGTTATGTTATGGTGCATAGTCACAAGACTTACATTTACTCTTGTTACTGTCACTATTTTTTTTTGTATAAGCCTATTTTTATGTTTTTGAGTAATTTGACTTTGGCTAAGTAGCCTGCTGTTTATCACATGTGGGCCTATTTGTTCTTTGCTGCATTCACGTCGCATCCGTTACAAAATAAAAATGAAATGCCACGTGAGGGAAAAGTCCCGATGAGCAGAAGAAAGGAGACAAATCAGCAGCTGCAGCTGCAGGTGTGTCTGCGGCCGCAGGTGGGCAGAGCTCGCGAGAGGAGACACCCCGGAAACGATTCGACGTTAATTGATTGCGTTCACGCGCGGGCTAGCGCTTATGTGCAAAATATGACCAGCAATGCAACCAAATTAAAGGCTCGCATATTGAAGCGTGGTTATCATTAGCATTGGAAAATGTTGCATATTGCGTAATTACAAATGAACCAAGCTAGTACGCTAAGACCCTGGTGTGACGTTAGAGCTTCATTCAGCTCAAAAGGTTTTGGATTTTAGGAACATAGAGGGACCAGAGAGGATGGACTGGTTATACTGGGACGGAGAGGCCGAGGACTGGTCGGGTAGAGATGTTGCACCTGGAGCAGTTTGTGGAGGACTTCTTTGTGTCTTTCATACAGGTGAGTACGACAACAACACACTGCTGAACTAGCTTGAACTCTCCAGATGAGAACGTCAACAAACACTTCCTTCTCCAACAATAGTCTGTCCTTTAGCTGCAGCCTGTTTATTCTTGTCTCACGTTGTCTGCTTTGGGGAAGTTTCAAGCTAAGGTTGTTAAATGTAAGCCTGTGCTGCTAATACCTGCTGCACCCGCTCATGATTTGTGCTTAATTGAGTTTTGTCACTTCTCTGGTTAATTCTTTTGAGGCTACACGAGGAAGATATTTGTATTTATTATTAATAACCAGTTGTATGCACAAACAGCATAATGGTTTGGACATAAGGGGTCTTGCTGCTGACGTTGTCCCACTTGTGTATAACTTGACATTCAATGCAATCTGTAGCCAAGAGATGTTCTTTATTTTAACAACATTGTCATACACCATCAACCCCCCCTTTATTATAATGTACTCACTGACAAACTTTTACACGACTACCATTTCTTTAAAGTAATTGAAGTAACATTACTTTACATATTGTGGTAGGCCTACTCTTTCCACCTCTGGTGACATTTTGAATTTATTATAATGTAACTTATAGAACCAGGTGACAACAGAAAGCAGGTTGGAAACACCATTAAGGTTCATGCAGCCAAAACAGCATTTATATAGCAACCTGCATTCTAGAGAAATTCAATTCTTCGTGGTGTGAGAGAAGGGGCTGGATGTGGAGCTTTGTCTGAATAGCACACAGTGGCAACTGGCGAGATGGATTAAGAAGGAAGTGGTAGAAGTTTAACTGATCGCTATAAAACGATTCGGCTTGATAGTCGTTGAGAGTTCGTCAAAGGGTTGGATGGACAAAGTCTTGAAAGTCTTTATTTTTGGGGGGTGAGATGGATACGTAGCCAGTGGCATGTTTTCCACAACAAGAAAGGTCTAATTGATGGAGTCTCACCCAAAGTGAATGCAAAAGAGGTTTTAAGAGTGAAATAGAGGTTTGTTTGTAAGTTGCCAGACGGAGTGTGATATATATATATATATTTGCATATATATATATGTGTATATATATGCATATATATAAAAAAAAACATTCCTGTCATCCCACTAAGCCCTCTGGGGCAAATTGCACTTAGTGCAAACGCTTAACGAATGCTTCAGGTCTTGTCCGGGCAGCATTCTACCATGGAAATCTAATGTGCACTTTCGTCAAACATTTATATGATCCTTCGTACAGTGTATATATATACAGTGTGTATATATATATATATATATATATATATATATATACAGTATAAAATGTGGCCTCGTTTCCAGCATATCATGGATCTGCCTAACGGCACTTTTAACTAATTGCTGCTTCAATTGCCGTGTTTGATCGTCATGACCACAGCAGCTAATAAATTATTGCATTCCTGGCCATAAACAAAAATGTTATGGGCCAAGGCTCCGTTTTCTTTGACGGTGTGTTTGGAGTTTGTCTTTGAGCCAGCGGGACGGGCTGTTTGCTCGGCCAGCAGCACTGTTGCCATCAGGGCTGTTAAGCAAAGAGCCGGTAACCTGCCGCAGGCTGCGGTGCTGCGGACACACAAACGCACTGAAAGAAACCACAGATGGGAGAAAGAAGAGAGCAGTAAGCTGCCGCCTCTGTACCTGCTGCAATGGTTTTACTCTTGGTCTCTGGAGCATGCACAGGCCTTCAGTCTGCCCAAAGGCTTCACAGCATTGTAGCAGTTAGTGTCACTGACTCTCATCTTGGTGTCTGGGTTATGAATGAAGAGAGGACTACTATGTATGTTAAAAAAAAGAATGACAAACTTAAAGATTGATTTGTTTTAATCTTTTTTTTAATGTGATATATGTATTCAACACAATGTTGCCCCCAAGGTTATTGGAATATTAGATGATTCAAACACACTGTGGCCACAGTACAGAGGGAGGTGACTATTTCTGCCTACACAGGAAAAGAAATACATCATCATACTTCTCTGTTTCCATCTGGAGCCAGTCAGGGGTTAAACCCCATGTTGTCTTTTTTTTATTGTCTGCAGGTTTATCTCTTTAAATAAACAAAATAAAAAGATTTCATCTGGAGCAATACATGTTTTCAACTGCATTTCGTGTATGAAAAACGGAGGGTAACGCGTGAATCCAAATAATGTAGTCCAGACTGCAACTAATGGTTAACAGATGTACATTAGCACCAATTACTTTGACATCAAATCAAACACACAGAGGAGAACTGAAGTAGCTTCAGACACACACAGCAAAGCGTGCTGTGAACTTGTACATGAATGGAATCTATTGAAACACCATTAACTTTTTTTATGGGAGTGCTTTATTCAGTGCATTTTCATCTTGCCCGCCTGCAAAATGTCATTACTCTTCTACTCTGGACTGCAGCCCTAACATTCAGATAAGTGAGCGACATGGCAAATGTAGAGTGTGTACACTTTTAAATTGTGCTTCTTTGAAATCAACACGCAAGCACTGTTAATTCACACAAATAGAGCTGTTAAAGTTACAACTTCAGCCGGGATATTTGAAGCGAAATGAAGAATTTGTTTTTTTAGTCAATCAATCTGTACACTAGATACACACCTTCAGTCAGTCGGACATGTATTGTCTTGGTGGAGAGTAGTTTCTGTGTCCTCTTGAGGTGATTTTGCGAGGTGGAGCAGGGAAGGACGGGGACGACACCCCCGGGACCTGCTGCTCCTCCTCATCTGAGGCCGCTCTGGTAGGAATGGGCTTCAGCAGGGGAGCTCCAGGAAGGGATGAATAGGTGGGCAGATTTTGAGGGAGGATAAGGGGAGCGAGGAGAGCAGACCCGGCACTACCGGACGTGTTCAAATACGAATAGCTTCTCATGGTGTGGAGGGCGTACGCGGGGATGAAGACGGGGAGAGGAGGTTGGTGTCTTGGCATGACGGAAGAGTCTCTGCCACCCCAGTAGTAGTCCCTCTGCAGGGACGGGTGGTATGTGCCAGTGGCAGTGATAGGCTGGGTGCTGCTGTGGACGTGGTGCTGCGGCTGGTTACTCTGGTGGGCAGTGTAGGCCGCAGTGTGGACCAGGCCGAAGCGCAACTTGATGGCCATTAACTCGGTGCTAAGCCGGCTGTTTTCTTCTTTCAGGGCGGTGAGATGAGTCTCCAGCACGTAGTCGTTCATCCTCCTCTTCTCCCGGGACCGCTTGGCCGCCTCGTTGTTCTTGAGGCGTTTCTCCCAGTAGAGGGCGTCCTTCTTCTCCTCGGGTATGAACTCCCTTTTGCGTCGGTGGCCCCTACGCACCAGTTCCTCTTCCACTTGTAAAATGTGGTCGTCTTGGCCTCCGTGAAAAGGTGATGACGAGGACTCCATGGTAGAGCAATAATGAATAACAGAGACCTGAAATCAAGAGGAGGAGAGGTTTTAGTCTTGTGTGGGAGGTTGAGTAATACAGTTGCTTCTTTATTGTGTAACGGCTTATCTGATTTGAGTTTTACCTCATCTTATCTTGGTTTGTCTTCGATGAAAGCTCTATAGTGTTTCTGAATGCGGTGGCAACTGGAGTCTGTGAGACCGCTGACAATCTACACCTGATATCCACATCTGTCTGCTGTGGGTCACGTTGAAGTTTATTCCGTGTAACCGCAACAATACAAATACTGCAACTGAGTTGGTTTGGAATGGCATTGAAAAAAAACGAAATGCTGAATATAGTATCTTAGATTATCGGAGTATTTAGAATATGTACCCTGATTTGTGATTTTACACCCACTTATGTTTGCCATGTAAAGCACCAAAGGACGCCAGTCTACCACAAAACCAGTAACGGGGTATAAGGCGCCGCTTCTTTTCTCTCCGAAAAGCTGTGGAGGCCACTACTCGGTTGCACCTATTAACTCTGTCTAGCACCTCCAGCGCTCAAACCCCCTTTCTGACCTCGGCTCACCTACCTGTCTAGACCACGTGGGAACATGTGACTGGGGGAAAGTAGCAGACATGGAAGAATGCGTTTGATAATCAATATGCTGTTATATACAGTTGTTTACAGCCGTGAATTCATGCAGCAAAAATCAAACCTATAGTTCGTCTTTGTTTCAAACAGCAGCTACTGCACTGATCTGCACCACAGGCTGCTGAGAGCTCAATTTGGACTGATTAGTCTCATCCATAACAGTGACTTCGCTGTCCCTGTTTTTGCAAAGTATATAAAAAATTATTTGTGGAAATGAATACATTCCTTGATATTACAGAATGTTTAGGTCTTTTGTAGAGGAAATGATATACTGTAGCTATTCACCATCAAGCCCATTCTTTATTGGAGTTTGAGTCTGACAATGCTTTGTTTCTCACTCTATCTCCCCCATCTTCCTCTCTGATGGACCAGCTCCGTCTCTTCTTCATCTCTTTTATCTACTTGCATCATACAACTCTTCTTCATTGCGGGGGAAGAAGAGGCAGAGAGTAAAGGGCTTGTCCATTTGTTTGCATAAGGCCGAAGGTAAAATCGAACAGGAAGATATTTTTGATAACCAGTCTGAGGAATGCTGTCGGCTTTTACTATAGAGTCTTTCAGTCGCGTGGGTTTGTGAGTGGTTTAATGGGAAGCTGTGCGAGAAAGATGAACATTGTGTTGAAACCACAGCCACTGTGCGTGCAATCATATACCCACACAGACTGGTGCGCACACATCACGCTGACACACGCCTTTCAACTCATTGATGTTTCCCCCGCACCTTATTCTTGTGAACAAACACCATAGCAGACAAGTCCATTTCTAATCGGACATCATACATGCTTGCAGCTAAGTGCGACACCTTTTTTATAAAAGTTCACTCTGGATTTCACACAAGAGGAACCGAAGCAGAAACCATAACTTCACAGTCTATTACCTCTAAAATGATCATGCAGTGTCTTGTTTAGTTAGTCAGTTCTCATTTTTATTTCTGTCACACTACGACCAACTTCTCAGCATATTCACTAAACCAATCTAGTCTTGTGCCAGTCAGGCAGAACCAGAGGCATCAAAACAAAAGTTGCAAAGAGGCCATGAGCCCTGTGTGCGGTGGTGAGAGCGCACATCAGGTTATAAATATTCAAGCCTGTGCCCAGTGAGAACGTAGAGCCGAAGCCCCGGTGTGTTTGTTTGTTGTGTGAGAACACGCACGCCTGCATACGTGTGTGTGTGTGTGTGTGTGTGTGTGTGTGTGTGTGTGTGAGACACAAAGACTACTAAGCGTTGCATGCTCTGTGCTAGCAAACCCAAAAAAAGCAACAGCAGGAAGACGGAACACAATAATCACACAGGGAGACAGAGAGCATATGAAAAAAAGGGAGGGTTCCTGAGTGAAATCTCTCTTGAGGCCGAGCCCGCTGTGCTCACTACTCTGCTGCACATTTGCACCTGTTTCTTATTGACTAATTATAGCCAGCCTGCTTTTTAGTAAGGAACTCTCGAACTTCTTCTTTTTTTCTTCTATCCGTTTTCTCTTACTCTACCATCTGCTGTTGTGTTGCTGTGCACCCTGGCAGCTATTGTTAAAATAACTATACCTCCTCTACTGTAGAGAAACTGGTCAGTCCGTACTTTGTGGCTTTCCACCTCGCATGTTTTTTTCGTAAACTGCCACTGTGGAAATTTGAGTGAATGAATGCTCTCTTGGGGGAATAAAATAATTTGCCACTGTTCTTGGCTTGAATTGTCCGTTAACGGATGAATTCCTTGATGGGCAGCGCTTTTAACTCACAGCACCATCTTATATGTGTTTTTAAATGGAAAGCCCCACAAAACCACAGAATTCACTTTTTTAAAACTGATTACTAAAGATGGAAATTAAACTGAGATCTAAGTATTTATGGCATCAGGAAAAGAGGAAACAAATTGAAAAAAATGTTTAACACTTTCTATGGCACCTATGTCTATAATGCATTATAAACAGCTTAAAGTTCTAGGGCTCATTCATATTCATAAGGCATAATAACAGTAATCAAAACACATTATAAAGCATTTGAAAATGACTATAAAGTCAAGTATTAAAATACTTTATACTTGCTGGTAACTCACTGATATTTGTTTGTGTATTATAGTTCCCATATTCTTTTATTATACATTATAATAATATGTTATAAGTTGCTCTCAGTGGTAAAAATGAATAATTTCATCTAGTAGGGCCTCATTCCTTTAGTCTGATTAGTTGACTAATTGGTTAGTTTGGTCTGAGTCATTTTTAATGATGACTTATTTCCAAGAATCTTTGGTTACCAGCTCATCTCTGATAACCTTGTCTTGACCTACTTTACAAAAAATGCTGTATAATGTGTTATGATTTTTGTTATAAAGCATTATGAGTGCTTTAAACTATAATTATACACTGCTATAATCAAATAATAACTAATTATAAGTATGTTTATAATGCATTAAAGGCATGGGCGAGTGTTTTACCATTCTATACAGTATGATGCTTTAAAGGGATATTCCCCAATAATCTATATAGTTACATGTTTACTTTGTTTTTTGGAAACTGGATTGCACTTCAAACCATAGATGTGATGTATTGAAAGCTCTAGATATGAACGTACCTGTCAGACGGTGTGAGACGGGTTGTGCAATTTCAAGTAAGCCGCATTCCTTGAAATAGTGAAATTACTCTCATAGAGTTAAGAAGGAGGACCTCTGTTTCTCAGTTTGAATACACGAGGCTGCTGCAGCCGATAAACAGAGAATCACAGTTTCTCATGTGGTGTTTGCAGCCCATCTCAATCTTTGTACACGTGTGTTGTGCAACCAGGACCAAAAAATATCCTGTAAAATAAAATATCTTTCATAATAATTCATACTGAGTGACCAAAACAGTAGAAACGCATATCTACAATACAATAGCACGGAATCGTGACCTCGAGGGCCTTGAACTTGACTTGGACAATATTTGCAGGTTAAGCTGCAGCTAAGAAGACCGTCATTTTTAATTTTTTTTAATATATATTTTTTAATTTAATTTAATTTATTTAAATGGTGATTTGTTATTAATTATTTAATGAATTTTTAAAAAAAAATTTAAATTGTGATTTGTATATATTTGTGTTAAATATTGTTTGTATGTGCAAAAATCCTTGTTTATGGTAACTCGTGTATGATTAAAAAGTTGACACTATCATCTTTCTGAAGGATTTTTTGCAGACCTGTTACACTAAAGAACATCATTCTACTTTTGTAGTGTAAAAATTCCCCCATGATTAAATATTAATATTACAGTTTGCATGACAGACTTTTGTGTTAGGGGCTACTTCTGGTATCATCAAGCTATACAGGGATTTAATCCCAAAAGATCAATAATGACCATTAGAATCACACTGTTCTAATTGGTTTCACAAGTTTAGTTACTTTAGTTACAGCTTTGGCCAATTTATAAAAACATTATCAATATTTGACTTGAAGGACTTTTGCAATATGAACTCACCATGTCCAAAACTGTCTTCTAAGTTATCTTGATATTTACAAGGTACTAACACTTCCTCTTCCTCAAACTCATACTTAACAGATAATATAGAGTAACACGTTCTGCTAATCTGTTCTGAATTGATTGATTTTGTTTTGATAACCTCTGTATTAAAAACTGAAAAGCCTGGTCTCTTATTCCTGTATTTTGGCAACATGAAAAATGTTTGACGTTGACTAAAACTTTAGCGAGTTGACCACCGATTTTACAGCACACAACATTGAGTTGTAGTGCGATCAGCACAAGAGAATGGTAGTATGTGTATTAAAAAAACCGCCTACTCTTTGGTCACTAACGGCTAAACCATTTCCTCCCTTTTATCTGGTGCCCGTTTACATACATGGTCCAAACCGCTCTAAATGTGAAAATGAACTGGAGGCCTTACCTTCAACTGGAGTGTGCAGAAAGTCCGCGACCTAATTCAGCGTTATCTCTCTCTCACCCGGCGATAAACACACAACTCAGAGCAGTGAACTCTCCTTTGAGACGGGCGTCATGAGATTGATGCACATACGAGCAGAGGGGGGCTCATCATGTCTTGTTGCTCTCAGTCCGATCTCCTTCTTTGCTGTCTCTGTTGTCACATGCAAAGTGTCTGACTGGCCCCCTTGATCTTGATAGTGTTGTGGTGTCATAGGCTTTCCTACACAGGGTTCTCACCTGTTCCATGCTGTCAGTTTCAAACAGACACGTTTTGAATGCTAAAATTACAGAAGGATGTGCATTTAACACCCCCAGAGTATAGTAATACACCATTATTTAATGAAGTAAATCCACGCATTTTGTTTTGTCTCTGCAGTGTGTTTCTGTACCGTCGCTGCATTATGACGTGTTTTGGTTTCAATGACACGTTTTAAACACGCATGTTTACATGTCCGGTGCTTACTTGATGCTTCTCTCCAGAAACAACTTAAACTTAGCAGCAGTACAAGAGACTAAGCCTCAACACCCGGGGAAAAAATAGCGTTTAGAGTTATGCGTCTTTCAGATATTTACGGTGAAGCGTAACTGAGACGAGTAAAGTGAAGTGACAGTCTGATCATTTGTTCTGTACATGTTAAATAAATCTTTGGCACCTCAGATTCACAGAAAAAAAAGAGAAGTGTTTGTCACTTATCAGCGGAGATGTCAAAGTTGCAACTAACTGTCTACATTTGATATCTTCTCACTGATCTGCTTTTTAAAACGCACCATAGAACCACTTCTTGTATATTAAAGAAAATTGTCTTGGCATTTTAGGATACTTTTACCTCAACCCCCGTTTCTATGTATAGACATTGTCACATGTAGACCAGTAAGCTGTTTGCTTCCTGTTATGATGCGCTTAAAGTATTAATGTTAGAAGAAAATAGAGGTCCAAATTTTTTTATTTTCTAAATTTTCAAAAAAATTTCCTAAATCTTCCTCACATTCCTTATCTCCTGTTGCAAAGTTCCTACATCAGCAAAACACATTCAATTGATTTTAGTTTGGGAAAACAAGTTAAAGGTCTGTTATTTTACAAACGATTGTGTACAAAACCTAACGAGGTTAGAAATATTCCTTACATTAGTCATTTAGCAGTCGCTTTTATCCAAAGCGACTTGTGTATTCAACATAGGTATTCAAGAGAACTACTAGTCACCAGAAGTCACAAGTGCATCATAAGAGCATAAACCAGAGCAAAAGTACAGAAACAAACTAATACAAATACAATAAGTGCAACAAACTAATATGAATACAATAAGTGCTCAGGGTAGTACTTCTTGAAGGTTCAAACGTTGTCATCAGTGCAACAGATGATATTAAATACAAATTGTTCAAAAAATGATTGGATTCGACACCAACTTGTTTTAACTCTGCCTTTGTTACTGAATAAAAATCCAGGATGTGCTACCTCTTCACTTTATTTCATTTTGTTCAAACTTATGTTTTCCAGTGTTTACTTTATTCACCTCTTAATAATAGCATGTTGGCATCTTGCCCCACAATAACAACATACATAGATATGGGAGAGGCAGAAATGACAACTATATTTTTAGGAAACAATAGCCCTCTGGTTTGAGTCTCCACCAATGTTGTGTTGTGGCGCCCTCTGCTGGTGGCCTCGGGAACATCGGGACCACCTGTTACGAAGCCATTACAGAATATGGTTCAGAGGTGACATGACAACCAGGAGGAATGAAAACGTTTAAGACAACTCTTTTGTCACCACAGCAATAAACACAGCCAAAGCACCATATATGAAGCATATCTTTAGCCTACTTTATAAAAACTTTCATGAAAAGTGAAACTTTTTTGAAGCAGGCTCAAGATGATTGGCTTGTGAAAATCCACCTGCCTGCTAGTACAGTTTTATTCAAGTTTATTTGAGAGAGACGGTTTGAGTGAATAGACTTTCAATGGATGGATTTTCCCTGCAGTGCATGCAATGGAATAAAAGCTTAGACGCTTCCACCACAGTGTTGCCGTCATTTGCACCAATCTTGCTGCAGCCTCCTATGCGTAATATAGGCCTGAATTACCAGAAATAAACAATACATAGGTAGGAGATTACTATATTTTGGATCATCATATAACTTTTTTTAAACTTTGGGATTCTTCCCCCCCCCCCCAAATGCCATTTTAGGACCTGCTGATCTTTAAAATATCAATCAGTCTTTTATTTCTCCAACCTTTGCTGAAGAAACATTTTGCAGATCTATGACATAAACTGTTGACAATTTCATTAAAGGTGAAAAAAATAATGTAATCATGTATTTGGCAATACAGACGTGCACATGCAGTCATTTTGCAAGCATTTAGTCATTGTATTGATATCCAGACTTAAACAAAAATTAAAGCACAAAAGAACTGCGTCCCCTCTTGCAACAGAGGACGGTGCTACAGAGCTGCAAGCCTACAAATGAGCGGTTCAACGTTTGTTTTTCCATTGAATCACAGGCTGCTGGGAAATCACGCAGTGCGGATAAAGGGAAATGCCACGCACTCAGTTTCGCTGGCGAAGTTGTTCACCGCAGATAAACAGTATAAAAAAAAAAGAAATCACAAATTATGAATCTTAACCCCACCACAATCTACCCAATATGCCTCTAATATATTCAGAACAAAAAAGACCTGGAATGACGTTTTTAATCGTCAGTCGTTATTACTTTCATGAATCAAAGTGTACTTAATGAAATATTTGAAACTGGCTGCATTATTATATTGCTAACAAAGTTTACAGAGTTATTCTAAAGCACTGGTCTGTGCATGCAATGTAACCGCTGATAGAAGAAAATAGAAACACGTTTGAAACCACAGAAAGCAGATAGCAAATCCACACAGTGGGCTGCATTAGAATATTCTGTATATTACGGTACAGCTTGAGCCCGCTGTAATCTGAGCAAATATGACCCAGTCATTGAACAATATTGAACTTTTTAAACCCTTGTTGTCAAATTATAAAGGCTCTTTTGTATTAATTGGCTGTTTTTTAAATAATCCACAGCTGTAATTACATTTTTATAAGACATCAAATGCACAGTATAGGCTTTGTTTTGTCAGCG
The DNA here is from genome assembly GCF_004355925.1 of Anarrhichthys ocellatus. Taxonomy (NCBI): domain Eukaryota; kingdom Metazoa; phylum Chordata; class Actinopteri; order Perciformes; family Anarhichadidae; genus Anarrhichthys; species Anarrhichthys ocellatus. The sequence goes on from NW_022280060.1 coordinate 5,118,742, forward strand.
TCCATCAGCACTGAGGTGTAGCCCCGCCGGTGCACGGCTCTTGAACAGAGTGTCCGCCTCCACGCCGAGACCCTGGCCTGGTTTCTCACGTATGTAGAGAGGCAGGTCCGGGTAGACGGCCGGTGGGGCCAGATAGGACGACCGCCAAGGCAGCAGAAAGTTATTGTACATCACTGCCGAGTGATTGAGATGGGGCACCAGCCAGTTCCTGTGTGACAGGATTGACGAGTGGCGGAGTGCGTCAGGCGTGGATGTGAATGCCTCGGCGGGGTTGTGGATGTCGTCGCTGGAGGAGACCTGTCGCTGAGCCTCCATCTCTGCTGACCTCCCAGCCTCCAACGCAGCTCCGGGAGAGAGGCCGCAGGGGGTGATGCCTCGCTGCGTGCCACAGTTGTGATAACCGTGTGGAGTAAAACCACCAACGCCTCTTGGTGAGCTCAAGCAAGGCATCTTGGCCTGAAACGGGTGGATGGCTGTTTCTTGTTGCCTCACGCCCAGGAATGAAGCCAGGCCACCGCCACTGCTGTGGCCCCAGAGTCGTGGCTGGAAGAGGGCAGGGGAGTGAACCGGTCGAGGTGATGGGGGCAAAGTAGAACCCGGTGCGGAGGCCGCTTTGCTCCTTTCTGCCCTCAGGTCGCCTCGATACTGCATGCTGAGCACCTGCGCGCGCAGCTGCGCGTTCTCCTCGCTCAGAACCAGCAGCTGACCCTCCAGCATCAGGTCGCTCAGCCTCCTCTTCTCCCTGGACCGCTTGGCCGCCACGTTGTTCTTGAGTCGCTTGTCCCAGTAGGCGGAATCCTTCTTGTCCGGGGGGATCATCTCCCTCTTGCGGCGTGCCGCGGGACCGCTCGCGTTGGCCCGCAAACGCAGGAGACGGTGAGTCAGCAGGGAGGACCGTGTCACCGGGAAGAGGAGTCCCGGGTCCGGATCGGGCTCCACGTAGCCCCCGCTCTCGACTGAGGAGGAGGAGGAGGCGGAAGAGGAGGGCTGGCACGGAGCAGCTGCCCCGTGACCGTCGGGGCTCCTCGAGGTGGCCATGGAACTGCAATATAAAGTTGTTGTTGTTGTTTTTTACAACAACAAAAAGTACATTTCGCATTACACTTGAACGTACATTTTATGTTTGAAGTACATTTTAGGCTATTTGGATAAACTTTTTCTGCCGGATTTTAACGTGGTGGAGCATTTTGCATTGCGGAAAGGAACAATCTTTATTTTCGGTGAACAGAAAACACGAGAATAAAGCATTGGAAATTATAGCCAAAAAGTCCTGTTAATTGTAACCAGATAACAGTTTACCAAATGTTAGTGTTGATTAATAGCATTTAATGTCTTGTCTCTCACAAACCAAGTCAAAGCTGACGGTAAGACTGTTGCACTTAAACTCGCTGCACTGACCTGAATACAAATGAGGACACTTGTGGGACGATTTGGCGGACAGGATGGACTTTGAGAGAGCTTCTTGTAATTCTACAACACACACACACACTGTTTGGCGTATAATACTCAAAATAATTAAATATCAACAAGTGTGTGTGTGTGGATGTTACGTGTTTGCCCAGAGAAGGCTGCGCTTACCTGTCAATCACAATCAGCGGTGCTGAAGAGAGAGCAGAGCTGCTGGCCCCGCGCGCACATTATACCGAATGCGTGCAGCCAATCGTGTTGTGTTCTCGTGCTGTTTAGTTTAATATGTGTGGATCGGCAAGTTCACTTTGGAGAGCGGAAGTCCAAGACACCATGTGTGGTCACGATCAAAGCAACAAGTGACAGCGAGATGAGTCACTTCGGATCATTTGCCCTACTTTATTTATCGTTCTTGTTACTGCACATTGATGCGCATGATCATCTACACATTGGCTGCAGAACAGTACGTTGATGCAGCTGGTTAAGCCTAATAGTATAGCCTATACAGCAGACATTGCATGAGGAGTTGCATTAAAAAAAACTAATAAATATGGTGAGTGATTTAAAAAAAGTAAATTCTATAGCAGGGGCGTTTCTAGGATTCAAAGAAAGGGGGGGCTTAGCCCCAAGGGGAGTGGCATGTTTGCGCACAGCATTTTTTTTTGGGGCCGTGGATATCCATTGTTTCAGACAGTTCATAGATTGGTTCAATCAGAAAGAGTGGGATTTTGCTCTGTAGGTTTACTTGCATTCAGTATACGATAACGCAAGAGACAGAATTTGAGGGTCATAGTGAAATTTGACAACACAAATATGAACTTTTCTCAAACAAAGAATATCCGCGTCTCTCCCAAATCCTAATTCTTAAAGGGACCGCACACAATGGATGGAGAATGGACCTGACAGTGTCAACTTTATATTGTCAAGTATGATGATGGCTATTGGATTGTAATTTGAAGGGGGAGAAAACATACAAACCAGAACGCACGCACATATGTAGCATGTTAGAGTTATAAATAACTTGTCCATGTGAGAAACAATAGTTTAATTTAATGACATCACCAAAATAAATATATGTTTTTTTTTCTTCTTTTTTTCTTTTTTTAAGCCAATAATGCCAAATTATTTGGGCGGGCTGAAGAACATTTGAGGGGGTTTTCAGCCCCCCTAAAATAGGCCTAACGACGCCCCTGTTCTATAGCTTATAGAAATTTGATTAATCAGAAACTTATTTTTTTTTATTTTTTTTTTTTTTTAACTGAATTGAAAATAAAATCTGAAATAAATGAGAGGTATAATATATGTAATTAGAAATGTTTATTTAATATGGTAATTTAGTGATAAATTAACCCGTTTGCACCTTAAAACATTATTGACATCCTCCAAAGTTGCTCTCAATCTACAATGCTCTGTTGCTCAGCATAAGAACTTGTGGATCCTATTTCTCTTCAGATGGAAGACTTCTCCCATGTCAATGGGAAAATGATTTTAGCTGAATCTGAATGCCCAACAGTACATTTTGCATCTGTAACTCCTCCCCTCTGTAACACATGTGCCCACAGTGACATTTCTGATTGGTCATACTAACCTAATGTCAGTGTTTAAAGAATGTCACCAAATTGTATGTTTGCAAACTTTGGGATTCAGAGCATTAATATAGCAGAAAACGACTAATTGCTAAAGATATAGTGGAGCGGGCTGGTCTAATCCAGCGTTCTTAGCAATACCTACTAAAAAAATAATGAGCCCTAATTCGTAGATAGCCCACCAAATATTTCCGTATGTTATCCACATAATCTTGAACGATCCTAAACTAAGTGGTTTTGTTGCCTAAGCCTATAACTGAGTTTCCTGTGAAGACAGAAGTGTATTTTGAAAATACACTATGCATGTATTGAGCAAAAATTGACACATGTTGCTGGCTGTCGTGGAAGGCTAACGCTGTTAGCTCAGTCGTGTTGCTGTTTCCGTTGTTTGCACTGCTAGCTGCTAGCCGCCGGCTAGATGATGTGTTGCATTCTGGCTTTTCAAGATTTTTTGAATTAGCTAAGTTCCTTAAAGGGTCATCGTTGGTCAAAGGCGATGCACAATTCTTTGACGCCTCTTAATTTCGTACTTCATTTTTTAAAGTATTGAGAGATTTTTACATTTGTTTGGCGGTGCATTGACCATTTTGTGAAAGCAAAACATCTGCTCATATGGATGAATTATGGATGCTCCGCATGGTCCGTCCCTATTGGTTAGTCCTTTGATCCATCAGTCCAAACAACACTTCAGAGAGAGTTTATGTTGGCCTTAAAACCAATGAGCCACACCTGTACTTTGATGGTAATGCTAACATGTTATGCTAAATGTTACGTGTGCTCATATGTCAGATTGTGTGATCTTCTTGTATGTTCAATTCTTGCATTTTCTTATTTGAAAGTCTGGAGCCTAACGCATACCAGTATGACCTCAATCGAGTCCGTCCTCATCGCCTCAGTAATTGTCTGGGTGTGCAACGAGGTGTCTTGCGTTGGAGAAAACCCAAAATATCAGCTGCAAACCTCCCCACCACGATAGACCTCAGCATGATCGAGTCAACACAAGAAGCACCATTGACGTGCTCAGTCTTCCAACATGACCACTTCTTATTTCAAGTTCTGTCATTTTTAAAGAGAAACAGCGGGGCATGAAAACGGCTTTTCCCCCAAAGTGTTGAAGACTGGTCTGAACAGCAGTAAACAATGCCACCAAAATGGAAAACCAAACCACATCATTCAAGATCACTCTTCTGCAGTTTGTGCTGAACATTTCACTGTGGCTTGCCGAGTGTGGGGGCTGTCCAAATCAGCAGGGGGGGATGTCCTCTGAGCCATCAGCTCTGTGTTTTCAGAAAATTCCAGCAGATTTTTCTTTCTGACTCACTGTAACCAGACACCGCAGTCAGCCATGTTCCAACACTCAGGTTAGTCTCTCAGTAACAGTTAGTCTCCAGATTTCTAAAGAGGTAAAAACATATGAGATTGCATTGATTCATGCTGATTAGTCTGAAGGGTTTGATGAGAAGTAAACATATAAACATGTGTTCCAAAACCTATACTAACATACTTTTTAGCATGCAAGAGAAAGATTTAGTATGTACCAATACGTAGTCTGTCACATGCAGTATGCCAAAAATACCAGTATGACCTACTGTGTCCGGTCGGTTTTTGCAGTATTGAAGCCAGCAGTCTTCTCTGGCTATTCTGGCCCACAATCCTCTGCACAGCGGATATATGGGCAAGAGGGTAAAGGTTTCAAGGTGCAATGTTATGATGAAGAAGAACTGCATCCAGCAGTACCTCCTAAAAGTAAAATTTAAATGATGGTGATTTGGATTTCAGCCATAAACACACGAGTGTCACAGACTGAGCACTTGTGGAAAAATTAAAGTCTATTTATGAAGGTCATGCCATCCAGTACAAATGTCAAATGATACAGGTAATTGTTAATAAGTTATTCAGCTTTGATTGACTTTACTGTTGTTCAGTACTGACTGTATCTGCTCCCTCTGAGGATGACTCACTGCTCAAATGAGCACGACCAGAAAGCATTGCGGTATATCAAGGTATGCCGGCATAAGTTTTACCGCTGCCACTTTCTCATTGTGTGGCAACACCCACATCCTGTTGCAGATGATTTGTCTGTGTGTGTGGATGATTAATCTTGAGCAGTAGAGGGGTTTTATAAGAATACAGTGACCGCCCGGTTCAGTCAACTCTTCTGTCGGAGAGGTAATCATGTCTCGTATACATTTCTCTCATACGGGAGATTGTCCAATGACCACCTTGCTGCTTGTAGCTTTGCTTGTTATCCAAAATAAAGATGCAGTGGGCCTTCCTCGCAAGCCTTTGTTAAAGGTTTTAAATGATACCTTTCTTATTGTCAGCAAAACAATTAGTTTCAATACCTTCCCAGCCGGCCTGTGGCACTCATTTGTTCATACAGAAGACATCGGTCTTTAAAACGGTTCACACATTTATTGATTCATTTTTTAAAGACTACATATTTTCCTTACAGTGTGGGCACTGTAGTTTCAGCAAACACAAGTGAAACAGGACTAATCTCAACTGTGGATTAATACACGTATGGTGCTGGTTTTGACAAAGTGGATGGGACCTGACCATTTGTACCATTTACACTTTTATGTATTTCTAACCATGCTTGTCGAAGGTTTTCGGGCAGCAGTTTATCTGTGTGATCGCAAACACTTACTATTCCGAGTTTGTTTGTGTTTAGCATTATGTTTTCCATCATTTCCTGGTTGATTCAAAGCAAGTATTGTTTAGGTTGTTATTGTTTATTGATTTAGTCTTCAGTTTTGCTGCTAGCCATGCTTTCCAGGAGTCAAAGGGAGATCCAACCAAACCGGCTTTCACGCTTGTGCTGATATTAAAGGGACAGCTCAGATTTTTTTGAAGAGGAGTTGTAGGTACTTATCCACAGTATGGAAACTAAGATAGCTTTTTTTTAATATATATATTTGTTGGTGAATCAGAACTAACCCTTTAAAACACAAAAGTCACACAATCGAGGCAGCGGTATATAACATACACTTGAATTGATATTGACTTTCTTTTAGGTGGCTAAAGCAGTACATTGCTTTGCTCCCTTCCTGTACTTCTGATTTGTTCTCTAAACAGGGGCGTACCGACCGCCATGCACTGACTATTGTTAAGTACCTCCTCATACAAACCCACTTCAAAACATCTGAATCATCCCATTACGGGGATATGGGTTGATGTTTTTTCCTCAATTCAGCCAAGTTAAATGTGGATGTGGGATCGACTCAAATCAAGTCGAAGTGCAAACTTTAATGAAGCAACATGTCAGCCAGTGCAGCGTATCCTCTTTTAACAGTGAGCCTCATTGGTGGGTTTTAGACAACCATGGAGACCGATGGCACAAAGAAAAAAAGATATTTCAAGTGTTAGTTACATCGACAATACGTGTTTGTAGGATGAGGTCATTGTGGGTTTTCCTCTTTCCTTGGGCTGGCATACTGCATTTCATTATTAAGATGTCAAGATGAATGATGATATATATGATCTGCTAAGTCGAAGAAGCAATGTGATAAAAGGGGACACTGTTCACTGTTTTCTCCAGAAATTTGAGTCACGTCCTTTTTAGGTTCAGCATAGTCAAGTTGCATTTGAAATGATTTGACTTCGCTGCCGACAGTTCCAGTTAGAAACCGTCTTCACATTATTTGAGTTCCCGTTAGATAAAAGAAAAAGGAGCAAATATAACTTTTAGAGATCCCTCATTATGTTTTTTGCCGCCGATACTAATTGCGATCGTTCATGATCCATATTGGCAGATACAGATCCCTTTGTGTTGTTTGATTGTGCAGCTGGTCTACAAGGCTCTTTTTTTTGCCACCGTCCCAAAAATCATTTTAACCGCTCTGAAGTCAGTAAACCATAAAAAATTCTAAATGTTATCCTTTTACTTTGTTGTAGTTTATAAAAACACACAATTCAAATGATCAGGAAATACAAGATTATTTATTGATTAAAACAGATCTTGTCATCAGTAGTTTTAATGAGGTATTATATGCTGGTTAGAGCTTAGTGTAAACAGCTCATAATTCATCTCTAATATCTATTTATGTTGTTGTGAAAACATCTCCTTCAAACGACTAGATTTATTCAAGTTTCTCACCAACACCATATTTTACGAGATCACATGTGAACACATCATAACATTATAATTTACCTTCGCCCAAGACTCATTTTCACTGAACAGAGCTTGAACGCATCATGATGTAACCGAACAGAACCTTTGTTCTCCTCGTGTCAGTTTAAACACTTGTTTACAATGTAACATTATCAGAGATCGGCGACTATGGGTACATCCCAAGTCTCTTAATTCTCATTTCCATCTCTGAGGAGCCATGAGCGAGGACCCACGAGAACAGACTTCCAGGAAGTCTTTTAACGGCCGACACGCCCCCTTATTGTTCATCAGTCATGTGATTGGACGCTGCAGCCGATCGGATTGATGAGATTTTTTTCAACATGTAAACAGTGAAGACGGATCACAGAATAAACTCAAGCTTTATATTTGATTCGTTATCTGGTTTAAATAAATGTTCATTGTAGACTGAACAACAAAAGGACCACAAACAACTTTCTGCATTTATTAGAAAGATTTGTATTTTCATGATCTGAACTTTTATTATGGAAACAATTAAAGTCAGAGGGAACTGGAGAGACGAAACACAGATATCTCTATATAAATCTATCTCTATATAAATCTATAGATAGATGGAGAGCGCGTGAGAGCGACTGGGAGAGCGACTGAGAGCGAGCGCGAGAGCGACTGAGAGCGAGCGCGACAGAGCGACAGAGAGACAGAGAGCGCGCGAGAGCGACAGAGAGAGCGCGAGAGCGACAGAGAGAGCGAGTGACAGAGAGAGAGGGAGAGAGAGCGAGCGACAGAGAGAGAGGGAGAGAGAGCGAGCGACAGGGAGAGAGCGCGCGCGAGCGAGCGACAGGGAGAGAGCGCGCGCGAGCGAGAGGGAGGGAGAGAGCGCGCGCGAGCGAGAGGGAGGGAGAGAGCGCGCGCGAGCGAGAGGGAGGGAG
>NW_022280060.1:5131756-5164019 GCF_004355925.1 Anarrhichthys ocellatus
GCGCGCGCGAGCGAGCGAGAGGGAGAGAGCGAGAGGGAGAGAGCGCGAGCGAGCGAGAGGGAGAGAGCGCGAGCGAGCGAGAGGGAGGGAGAGCGCGAGCGAGAGAGAGGGAGAGAGCGCGCGCGAGCGAGCGAGAGGGAGGGAGAGCGCGAGCGACAGGGAGGGGGAGAGCGCGAGCGTGCGACAGGGAGGGGGAGAGCGCGAGCGAGCGCGAGCGAGCGAGAGGGAGGGGGAGAGCGCGAGCGAGCGAGAGGGAGGGGGAGAGCGCGCGCGAGCGACAGGGAGGGGGAGAGCGCGCGCGAGCGACAGGGAGGTAGGGAGGGAGGGAGCGCGAGCGACAGACAGGGAGGGAGGGAGGGAGGGCGAGCGACAGACAGACAGACAGACAGACAGACAGACAGACAGGGAGGGAGAGAGAGCGTGAGAGAGAGAGAGCGTGAGAGAGAGAGAGACGAAACACTTTTTACATCATGTATCATCATTTCATTCAGTCACGTGAGGCTGTTCATTCCTGATTGTCGGGTTTGATGAGTTTTATCATTTAAGAGAAACAATAATCATATTCTGAGTTATTTAATAATGACGTCATAATCTGAATTTCAAAACGTACAGACGCAAATAATTCATAAATAAGACGATCGCATTCCGCCGGTAGAAATGGATCCTGTGCTTATAAACAGAACACAGGACACAGTTTGTTAACAGACTACAGAGAGAAACACCTCTACAGTGGTGATTACTGTGTGTCTTTATTAGTTATTAGTATTATTAGTTACTATTATTAAGCACAGTGATCATGTGAACACACACAAACTTCTCAAAAGTCTCTCCAGCTGTTAAAGCCGACCAGCTGCGATCAGCTGATCCTCCGTCATCAGAAACAACTGAGGAAAGGACGCCTCATGTCTCTTAAAACATATTTCCTCGTTCCTCTCTCCTCGCATGGTTTCCTCCATGCATCCCTGGTGGGAGGGACTAGGACGCAAGGAAAGGATGCAAGTGAGGGAAACGGGGATGCAATTCAGAGACTTGGGATGTACCCTATAAGCAGAAATGCCGATGTCTTGATCACATATTTTACTGAATATTGGCAGATAACGATAATCAGTAAAACTTTATTTCACACTGTGATGGTTAACGTTAAACTGTGTAATTAATTCTGCGGTTCATGTGTGTGCCGAACCGCGAGGGGGGGGATCTGAAGGGATCAGGGATCGACAGTGGTCCGTTACACCACCAGTGACATGTTTCTATACACCGTCACACTTTCCTCAGGTGTAAAGTCACCAATGGCTCGGTTAGTCATCATTGGGGGTTAGCCTAATCAGTTTGTTCTTGTGAACTTTGTTGTTATGTCACCCCCCCACTCCTCTCTCACACACACGCACGCACACACACACTCCCACCCAAACCCCACAATGTTCTACTTTCAACAAGCTGCAGTACACTGGAACTCCACTTCAATAGAAATACCGCTGCTTTGTCTTTGCTTTAATGTAACCTATTTCACATCTGCTTGTATGTCATGTCAAACCCTGTATATTTTTACAACCCTTTTAAGGGTTTATATATGTGATATTTTGGGGTCTGCTGGCCTGATTCCTGCTCCTCAACTCACGACTGAGCAGTTAACCACTTTTTACAGGAAGTTGAGTTGAGGGTATCGCCTCCTCCTTGTCGGCTGCAGTGTGACTCTTGCACAGTGCCACTTAAAAAACCTTTACAGTTGTAATGTAGTTCCCCTGTAAAATAACAGCGTTGAGAAGCTTCCCACAGCCCAGAGCTTTCTCACACTCGCTGTAGTGTAGTCAGAGGTAGTCTGAGGGTCACGCACTGCTGAGATCCTGTGAGATACAGAATGAGATGAGAACAAACATATGTAGTGGAAACTCGGCCTTCGTTTCTAACTGAGATAATGCATGCGTGTGTGTGGGTCTTGCAGATTTTGGTTTTCATGGTCGCGTGTAATTCTGATTTCTCTCTGCACATCGATGCTTTGTTGCGTGGCAGTTTAAAAAAACACACTTAAGTGAAAGAAAGGAGTCAAATAATATGTCAACATTTCTGGAGTTCAGCACAGTGACTTCCTCAAGATTTCAAGAAATGAATCTGTTGTTGTTCATTTCTGACAGGCATTGCGGTTCTTTAAGCCGTTTCTGGTTTAGCAGTTTGTTCACATTGCCATTTTCTAATGAACAAAACATGAAGTTAAACGTGTCATGTCCTCCTCTTGTGTGTTTCTCACTGGCTGCTGATGCTGCGGTAAGAATGTGAATCTTAGCTAGATGTGAACTGGAAATGTTTCATTTTTAAATATATAACAAGTGACGTCTTTGGCAATTGGTTCCAAGAATTTAAAAGGTACAGAAATGAATAAGAAGCGCTGCTAATGTTGGCAGCTGGCCCAAGAACCAGCATGAGTAATACGATTATCTAAAGGAACTCTGTTTTTGACTTGCCAGTTTCTTTCTTACTTTCTTAATTCTAGCAGAGACAAACTAGGAGTACATAGCATACACGTGTATTTAAAGTACACGTTCACATTTTGTCTTTCTCAAAACATTACTCACATGTCCATATGTACATTAATACATACATACATATTATGTTGAGATACTCATGTTTGCTAATTTGAAGAAAGATGGGATCAATTTATATCAGAGTAGAAATTAGACACAAGACCATCCTCCTATGTGTTGATGGTTGTGAGGTTTGGCAGCCGTGATGAGCAACGGTTGCACTGTGGTGGGAACGCCTGGCCTATCGACTGCCATTGTTTGTGGAGGCCTAAGAGCGTGCGTGCTACACCATCGACACATCTCCCTAACCACTCTGCTGCACAGCCCAGCTGTAAAAATAGATAGGAAAGATCGTCCTAGATATGCACACTCACACACACACACACACGCACACATATATAAGATGTAAAATACGCACATCTTCAGGTGTTGATATGTGGCATTTGTGGGGATGACCTCACTTACATAGGAAAGAGAAATGAGACAAAGATATGAAACCACAAATAGTACATTTAACTGACATTGAGAGAACATATATATATCCAGCGAGCTGCCTTTTGTTCAGAAGAGCCATTGTTGTCAAATTCACCCTTTTTGACCTTCATCTGATGGGTAAATTGCAGTGGGTGCTTACCTCCACCAGGTGGCATTAGATTCATGAAGGCAGAAAGGTTAACTACAGCCCATATACAGTATATGTATGTGTGTGTATATGTATGTATGTATGTATGTATATATATGTATATGTATGTAAACATATATGCTGTATGTATACACATACAGCATGGCTTTACTTTTATCTAAAGACAAAGATTTGTTTGAATCAAATCAGCCATGTGAAAAATACTTGTACGTATATGAGTGTTTTCCTAACTGCATATACTCTAAGTACCTTTTGAACTGAATACAAGAAAATAAATGCCTTTTCTTTTTGAGAATATATGAATGAAATGCTGTCATTAAAAAAAAACATTGTTTAATTTTAATCTGAAAGTAAAGACCTCAGAGTTTCTTTTAATGCTGGAGTAAAGGAAGCTAGAACTGCTTATTTTGCCAACTTAATCTCTTCCTCAAAGATAAATCCCAAGATTTAGTTTGACACAATTAATAGAATTGTTTCACCATCTGCCTCTACATTACCATGCTGTTCTGTTGACGATTGTAACAAATCCCATACCTATTTTATTGATTAATTAATAGCTATTAGGTCTGGTATTCAGCCTGGGATTTGTTCGTCTACCTGTAGCACCTCTCAATCTCCTACTGTTCTGAACTCTTTCCGGCCTATCGGCCTTCCAGACCTGATGGACTTAATCATGAAAACGAAGCCATCATCTTGCCCCCTGGATATAATACCATCCTCTCTATTTCAGAAAGTTCTGCCAATTATTGGCCCTACCATAACATCTATTGTTAATTCCTCTTTGTCTACAGGAATTGTCCCTTCCTATTTTAAACATGCCACTATCCAGCCTATATTAAAGAAACCTAACTTAGATCCGGCATTGCCTATCAACTACAGGCCCATATCAAAACTACCTTTCCTTTCAAAAATCTTAGCGAAAGTGGTGGCCAACCAACTTACTGCTGCACTGGAGAGGCAGAACATGTATGACAAATTCCAGTCTGGGTTCTGTAAAAAACACTCTAGTGAAACCGCTCTCCTGAGGGTTTCAAATCACATTCTCATGTCCTCTGATGCAGGTGACTGCTCTGGTTTGGTACTTCTGGACCTCAGTTCTGCATTCGACACTGTAGACCATAACATCTTGATTAAGCGGCTACATGATTGGGTTGGCATATCTGGCATAGCATTAGACTGGTGTACATCTTACCTCGCTGACAGAAGTTTTAATGTCTCTGTGGGTGATTTTGTGTCTGTCACCTCTCCACTGTCTTGTGGTGTACCGCAGGGCTCGGTTCTGGGGCCTCTGTTATTTTCCCTATATTTGTTACCTTTGGGACCGATTATAAAAAGTTATATTGTTGCCTATCATTTATATGCAGATGATATCCAACTCCATCTGTCATTCAAACCCAGTGAGGCTTTCGCATTAACTAGGACGCTGGACTGTAAATGCTATTGGAGACTGGACGGCAGAAAACTGCTTACAACTTAACGACAGCAAGACGGAGGTTCTAGTTATTGCACCGGATGAGTTTGTCCCTACGATCAAGCAGAGTATTGGTCCATGCTCCAATGCTGCCCATTGCAACCTGCGCAATCTAGGGGTTAATTCTGACCGATCCATGTCGTTTGACCTCCATGTTAAGCAGCTGTCCAGATCCTGTTTCTTCCACCTAAGAAATATCAGCAAACTGAGATCTGTGGTATCAACAGCTGAACTAGAGATGATCATACACACCTTTATCTCTTCACGCATCGACTACTGCAACACACTTTTCTCGTCACTCAGTGTATCTGCTCTTAACTGTTTGCAGGTAATCCAAAAATGCTGGCGCCAGACTACTCACGAGGACAAATCGACGGTCTCACATCACCCCCATACTCTCTCCACTGGCTCCCTGTAGCATTTAGGATCCATTTTAAAATTCTCACTCTCATTTACAGAGCACTGTAAATGAGAGTATGGTCAGGCTCCTACATATGTGACTGAATTACTTCACCCTTATTCACCCGCCCGCGCTCTCAGGTCAAACATGTTAAATTATCTGTCTGTCCCACGCACTCGCTTTAAGACCCGTGGTGACCGAGCTTTTGAGGCAGTAGCACCAAGGCTGTGGAATGCTCTGCCTGCACCCTTCTCAGATTATGTGAATTCATTCCAGAATCAGCTCAAGACACACCTGTTTAGACTGGCATTTGACGAGAAAATTCATGTCCTAGGCCTGCTTTTAAACCATGTTTTAATTTTGCTTTCAAACCATGTTTTAATTTTGCTTTTAAACCATGTTTTAATTTTGTACTTTCTCTGTGTATGTAAATTATTGGCCCTTATATGGTCACATTGTGTTGTTGTTATGTTTGTAATTCTGCCCGTTAAGCACTTTGTGACTTATGTCTGTAAAAAGCGCTTTATAAATAAATCTTAGTTACTTACTTAAATAATTGATTAGTTAAACACTAGAGGCCAAGCCAAACTTTATTCTTTGTGTTTTTATGCGTTTCATTTTTTACATCCGGTATAAATAAAACGGTGAATGTGCCCCTAGTCATGTCATGTATAAAATACCATTTTTGAGTGTTTTTGGAAGCACACTGTTAATTAGGTCAGGGGCATTTGCTCATATACACAACCATTCAAGCACTGTAGTAGTTTATCAAACTTAATCTAGACTAGTGGCAAGGTTTATTTAAACTATATTGCATAATACACATTTTGTGTCAGATTAGATTTCTATACAAAACATAATGATAAGGATAATAATGTATGGAGATAGAGATTGCGGGAGAAAGGACAAAAAAAAGCTGTAAATGAGAATCCGAGTTTGAGAATGCAACGTTTTGCTGCTTTCACATTACTGTAAACCAATACTCCCACTGTATCGCCACTACCCTGCTGTTGCAAAGATCTTCTGGGACACCGAAGTTATCTAGGTTAGTTACAGTTCCCCCAGATAGTATGTCTCCAATGTTTGTCTCCTAAAGACTAAAGATGTTTCTGTTTTTACATTTTAATAGCTGAGGAAAATGACAAACGAAACTGTGATTTAATATGTTTATGCTCCACTGGCCCTGGAGCCCCTCCTCCATTCCTCCTCCTCCTGTCCTCAGGTAAGGTGCACAGGGAGAACAGTCTGTGATACCGGATCCTTCACCTGGGAGCGAGAGGAAGGCGGAGCCCCGGGGCGTACAGAGAAACGAGGGGGGGGTGGATGAAACTGGTGTGTGTTTATGAAAAGCAGCTGAATAATGGTTATGCAAACAACCATGTTTATCTACATCTGTTGTCAGTAGAGCTTGGTGATTGATGACTCAGCTGCATCACCTGGCTGCGAGTACGCCACAATGCCCACTGACAGAGCCGGCTAAAAATGCAGGTAAGTTGTGTGCGTTATTTCAAAGCCATTACTATTAACAGCTATGCCAGCAGGATTCATTACAAGTAAAATAGACTATTTTATTGTCGACAAATGTGTTCTGATGACTTAGCAACAGGTACAATGTAGCGTGCTGATTTTTCTCCATGTTAATCCTCGCAGGTTTGATTCAGATGGTTAGATCGGAGCAGCCTCGGGTCTCTCTCACCAGGATTGCTCATCCAGCTTCCAGAAGAGATTCAGAAAGAAGAGTTGGTGCATTTCTAAGTATTTCATCATATGGGGGGAACAAAACAAGCCTCACCTCAGTAACATTCTGTTTATTCAGTCAAGAGGTTAATCGAAGATGGGTACAGTTTGTAGAGGTTTAGATCCGCATCAGTGATTTATGCCTTTTGTCTGTTTGGCTGTGGCTTCATGGTAAATGAGTGTAAATGAGTAACAAGACGGTGTCTTAGAGAGGCACACGAGCTGCCATTTCACTTTGTTGTCTCCTTCGTGTAGCAAAACCCACATCTACAAACGTCTCCTCTGCATCATGGCCAAGGAAAGCCTTGAATCTGGTACGTCTCTTTTGATCTCCATTTTCCTTTCTCCTCCACCTGATGCACTCTCTCTTTTTCTCAAGGTGTTTACTGACACGCATTCAGAGGCGAGCGTAGTTCAGCGTCTTTGATTTGAAATGAAACGTACTGCAACTTTCATATCCATTTACACAAACTGTCAGTGTCATATATAGCCAGCAGCCGGTATGCGATCTTTAGTGTAGATTGAACTATTCTCCTATTGGGGATCACGTTTCTTCAACAGATGCTATTAGTCGTTTTTGCCTTCACGAGGCAACGCAAGACTCCCTTTGAGATCCACATTAGCCCAACACATACACTTGCATATTAATACACATTCACAGAAGCGCGCATACACACTTCTGTCCCATCTGTTGTCTGCAAATGTAAAATGATACATGAAATTATTGTTTGTGAGTGGGTTCTGAGAGCTAATAGTCGGCCTTCCATGTGTCTGACAGGCCTTACATGGGAGGTGAGGGCGAACAGCCGACACTACCACAAGCAGAAGAAATCCTCGCTGTGCTTTCGCTGGGGGAGATACGCAGTGAGTCACTCACGCATGCGCCTCTTTCCCTCCATAGGGTAATCTAACACCTGTTGGCATGCTGATGTACAGAGGAACAGGTTAATGTGCTAACACTGTGTGTTTCCCTCGTGCTTCTCCCTCGGTTGGTGTTCGTGTCGGTTGCCAGGACAATGTGATCCGCAGCTACAAGTACTCCCCCCTAACTTTCCTGCCCCTGACACTGTTTGAACAGTTTCAGCGAGTGGCCAATCTCTACTTCCTCCTCATGATGGTGTTGCAGGTCAGATGAAGTCTCTGCTGCTGTCTCTCATGCTTTGAATCCAGACAATCTTTTTTATGCGCAGACAGTCTGAAGTCATGGAAATGATGCTGGTATGTTCCTTACACTGTGATCTACGTATGCAGGTCTTTAAGATTAAATGTACCTAACATCAGCGATAATCATGAGTGATTTGTGACGGGCCTCATGCTGCAACATCACCTTTATATTTTCTCTTAATTTTCTGTTGAGAGAAAAAATAAGTAAACTCCAGATGCACCAAATGTTCTTTGGCTTGTATCCAGATGTGCTGAACGATGAATCCCACTTGATCACCAATTGGAGGCATGTGGCCTGTTGTTTATTAGCATATGCAACGCCCCTAAACACTATATAAGGAATGGTGTTGTTGCCGTGTGCAAATACTCCGGCACATAACCAAAAAAAAGTCAATAAAAAGAAGAATGTCAGCAGTCCTAAAATCAAGGTACTGATAAACAAATTTAAACAAAGCAGACGTGTGATTTTCCAGCACTGGTGGTTCAGGAAATGAAAAAGCATCGGAAGTGCAGCTGAGCACACAAAATATCATCCGAGGGTTTTTTGTATTTTTTGTAGTTTATACAGTATGTGTGACTTTGTTTCCATGTGTGTATGTGTGTGTGTATATTCGTGCTTGCGTGTGGTTTCCAGTGTGTCCCTGTCATCTCAGCCATTCCCTGGTACATCACCATCATCCCGCTGACCATCGTACTCTCTGTGAGAGGGACAAAAGACCTTGCCAACGACATGGTAAGGCCGCCAGTCACTCCGTAGTGCCCCCCTCCCCTCCCTCTCTCACCCTGGTGGAGTCTGGGAGGGGAAACATCCCCTCAGCGATGAATCCACCCGTTCACACACAAATGCATGATCTTAAACACGAATATACGACCGGCCTCGCGCATGCATTTATACACCTGGCACTTAAGAATGTGTGCACTCTTCTCCCTCTTTCATTGTCCGCATTGACTCCTTGTCCTCTCCTCATTGACAAAACCAGTCATCCCAGTAGCATTAATTTTCTCTCCTATCATTAAAGCTTTTCCTTTTAAATGCAGGCGTGATGTTTTGCATGGAGAATTCTCTGGTTAAGTGCATCACTGAGTTACGGTCGTTAACAGCTCTGGGTGAAACGCTTGCTTGACCCCTCTCTATTGACTAATCATTTAGTGGACGGTGTAAATCTCCCAGCTGGTGTCACTGTAGAGCCCCGTAATGGTGGTTCTCCTTTCTCCTGTTCAACCTTTCACGGCCACCCTCACTCCCTCTCGCACGCTCCCCCGTCCTTCACTCTTTTCCTCCATCCTTCACGCCCCTCAGTCTTATCTCCGTCTCTTCTCTCATTCTCTTTTTGTCTCTCTCTCTTTCTCTCTCCATCTGTGGTTCAGGCAAGGAGACGCAGTGACGCTGAGGTTAACTCCCGACCCTGTGACGTACTCATCTCCCAGAGGTGAGGACAAAGACGGTTTGTTATTCTCTCAGGACTTCCAGTTTGAAACGGCCCTGTAATGAAGCTCTAATGAAGTGTGAATGAGTGCATCCCTAAATGGTCCCTTTGTGCATTAGAGCAGGGCAAAAACATTTTCCACACCTATTGGAAGACACAAACTTTGACCAACCTCTTGATGACATCTTCTCCTGTCTTCAGAGATACGTTGGCCTCGGTCTGTTTTCTGAGACTGTTACACTCCTGATGATAAGCTTCACCGTGTGAACTAAGAGACGATGTAAAAAGATCATTTGTTCACTAGACCTCAAGTGCAGTAACTGCATGAGAACTGCAATGAAGACCACTGCTTTTTAGCACTAGCAGTTATCATTTCAGTTAAAGGCATTGACATGTTTTGCTGTAAAGTACTAGTATAGTCACATATATTAAGAATACACAATGATATCGGCACGTCAAACGAAGCAGGTGTAAAAACAAACATGTCTGCGATACGGAGGTACATTGTTTTGCACCTTGTGAAATAGGTCAAATTTGCCCCAGTTGTGCCTGTTCTCAGGATTGTCTCAGTGCATCATCCAAGCCTGTTAAAGTGGGATGCATTTCTCAGTTTTGTTTAAATTATGTGAATATCAAAGAAAATCCAATATTGTGCATCCCTTACAAAGGGATTGCTGAACTTGTAATGTTTTAATATATAAGCCAGCTCTGCTCTTGATTTTGATGAGAAAACATTATATTAGTTGTTGTTATAGTTGGCATGTTGGGTTAGTTTCTGTATTTAAAGTAAATTGTTTTTCAGTTTGGATTTTCTTTACATTACTTCTGCTCTATGAAAACCAAGTTGTTGTGTTTATATATATACATTTATATGTATGGTATGGTATAATGTAGCATTGCATATTTAGGAGATCTGTGACCAGCAAATTTGATAAAATGTCATCATATGAAAGCCGTTGATCATTTGTTTTCCATTTGCTCGCCCCTCGTCTTTCCATTGTCTCAGTTTCAACAAAGGACAGTGGAGGGATCTGCATGTGGCAGATGTGCTGCGGATCCACAAAGACCAAGTCATCCCTGTGAGATTTTCAATTTATAAAACACAGAAATGAACAGCAATATAGAAAACAAAGTGTCTGAGGAATAGTTGTTGCTTGAATAGGATACGACTGCATGAATTGCTTGTTAAACTACTCGTATAACCTGAAAAGCACATGAATCCGCGTAGCAGCCTGCAGCTGCTAAACGTTCCGTAGCTCTATTTGTGTGTCCAGTAACTTTCTACGTAGCCCTCTTTTATTTTATTTGACTGTTTTCTCTATTTCTTCCCAGGCTGACCTTCTCCTCCTGTGTAGTTCAGAACCTCACAGTCTGTGTTATGTGGAGACAGCTGACATCGACGGGTAGGAAAATAACCTGTTCTCTCAATCTACCTCAAATTCAGCATTTAATTCATCATATATCATGTATGCACTTCATGGTGATTATACTAGTAATAGTAGCAGTATATTGAAACAAGTAAAAACAATTAAGTTTTAAAGTATTTAAAAAAAAGTATAGTGTAAAAATATATAATTTCTATACTTTATATTGATTTTTGATGCCCAAGATCATCAGGCTCTTGATGCCATGGGGACAACAAGAACTTGGTCACTTCTAAAGGTCTAAAATCATTTATACACTCTGGGACAGCACTTCAGAGGCTTCTTGGTGGCTTAAAGAAGTGTCTACGATACATACGAGTCTGATAAACAGCGTGGGATCAGTGAAAGAGTGGTATCTGTTTGCACAACATGAGACTCTTTGTTACCAGTTAGAACCAGTTTGAGAGGTATACGTGCCTTGTGGTTTATTGCAAAGTAAATACCTTTTTAATGAGTCTATATAATTACATTAATTTCTTCCAGACTTCTAAACAGCAGACGTGTGACTCAAGTCATTTGGTCCAAGTCTCGAGTCGAGCCCCAAGTCACTTTTTCTTAGGCCAGTCGAGTCGAGCCCCAAGTCGAGTCACTTTCCCCTCCCCCAAGATACTGCAGTATTCGGTATCAGTACCTGCCTAATAATGCTATTATTGGCAAATATAACTTAACTAGTTCAGGACCCTTCACATCCTTTGTTTAATGAATTTGATTAACAACTTCAATAGATAATTTATTTCATCCTCTGTCATCTTACAAAACAATTTTTTTTTTTTTTCATAAATCGCAAAGGAAGCGTTTAAAAGTATGTATGTCTGTGAAGCCGGAGACAAGTTCCCACACGAGTGGACAATAGAGATGTCCAAAGAAAATGTCTTTTTTCCGACAGAGAGACTAATCTCAAGTTCCGGCAGGCGCTCAGTGCCACACACGATGAGCTGACCTCTCACCCCTCAGAGGAGACGCTTGCTGCCTTTGATGGTGAATAAATGTTTTTCTTATTGAATAGAATGCAAATTCAGGTGTGTTTTTAAAATGGAGCAAAAGCGAACAGGTAAACCCGTTTTACAGAACTGCATTACTTGGCCGAAGTAAGAGCAAATGTAACCGCTCACTTTACAGGTGTGGTGCTTTGCGAGGAGCCCAACAATCGCCTGTACACCTTCAGAGGCCAGCTGCACTGGCGAGGAGAGTCTTTTCTGCTGGAAAATGAGCACGTCCTCCTGAGGGGAACAGTCCTACGCAACACCGAGTTTGCCTACGGCTTGGCCATATACACTGGTACATGTAGCAGGATTTATTCACCGTTGAGAAGGGGATTTCTGTGGCATTTCTATGCCTGAGAGATGTTAGTGAGCGGATAGATGACACAGCTTTTGTTCGGAAAATGGGTGCTAGCTACCGTCAAACTGGTCTGTTGAGTCTAAATATGACACTGAGGCAAATAAGGTGAAGAGAAGCTCTTGTATTTTGCACAATGCCCATTAGAGGTGAATGATAACCGAGATAAAAATGTTTTTGTGTCCATGCCAACTATCCTGATTTCACCTTCTACTGTGGCCTCCGCTTGTTTCAATGACAAATTTTATTATGTGCAATATATTATACTGCTAATTATGGACAGTACTTAACTCTTGCAGCTGTGTCTTAAATGTGGGTCTGTTAACGTCTGGCAGATTACAGGCTCCTGTCTTTTTAAGTGATCATTGATCGGAGATTACCGGACCAGGCGGAGGTGTCATGGATCTCGCTGCTATGACCCTTTTCCGTTCTGGTAAAGCAGATCAATAGATCAAATTCTTCCAGAGATGGGTTTTATACCATTCATCAGAGACTGTTTATTGGTGTGACCCCGGTTCAGCCTGATTATAACTCTTAACCCCCCTCACACACGGTTGACACGGCCTACTTTAGATTATGCACGATCAAGGTTGATGTTGTTGCAGTAAGATGAAGTCGGAGTCAGTTTCTGCCCTTGAACAGTTTGAAGATATGGCAAATTCAGTTCTCACTCCTAACTCGTCAAATACCGATGCTTGGTCAGTGGCCCTCGGCGTCAGATACGGATGCCTTTTACGTACTTTTTACACACTGCAGATCCTTTAGTGTCTTCAGAGGCACTCGACTTTCGACTCACTCCACACTTAATCCATCCGCATCATTATGAGATGGTCAGAGCAACTGGTGTAGTATAAAGAGCGAGAAAATCAGAAAGGGTGGTTGGATGGGTCAAATAAACACAAGACTTTCACCCAGGAGACCACTGTTTTGTTGCGTTTATGAAACCAAGTCAATGTTGAGGTTATTTTACCATAGTTTTGTTGTCACGTAACTTCAGTGCAGCGCCGCGGATGTATGGAACAAGTGTAATTATTTTTAACCCCCAACCACGATCTTTTCCTAAACCTAACCAAGTAGCTTTGTTGCGCAAGTCAACCTAAAAACTAAGTAAACCTACTTTATTATATGCTTATAATAGGCGGAAACTGACACGCCGTCCCTGAAAATCCAAAGCTGACTCTAGAGGGGTATGTAGGATGTCATAGTAAGTGTTGGGCCACTGACCAAGTGTCTGCATATGACTTGAGAATGTGTTGTCTCAGTATGTCTGTGAAAGATTGAGACATCACTTGAACACACAATGTGATACTTTGTTCATCCCTGCAAGGGAAAATCTCTCTGACCTCTCAGCAGCCGGGTCAAACTCCCCCGGGAACTGGTAGGGATGCAGCATTTTGCTCAAGGGCACGTCAGCAGTTGCTCACTGACACAAGGGCTTGAACCTTCACCTTCTGGCCGCAGGATGGCCTCACAACTCGCCCGGGCAGGCCGCCGGAGCGATGGCATCTAATAGTTGTCTGCTCTGTACCAGGCGCGGACACCAAGATCATGAGGAACTGCGGGAAACTGAGAGTGAAGAGGACTCGAACGGAAAGAGTTTTCAATAGAGTGGTGATGGGGGTGAGTAGGTAAAGGGCAGGTGGATGACGTGCACGACAACTCGAGGAGTTATTCTAAACTATGTGTGTGTCTGGATCTGTAGATCGTCCTGTCCGTGCTGCTCACAGCTCTGCTCCTTGCCATCGGCGCTGGCGTGTTTGCGAGTTGGGTCATGAGCCACACGGGGGCTCTGTCTCCTATGGTGGTTGACGGCAATCCCGTCTACACCGGGTTCCTCGTCTTCTGGAGCTACATCATTCTGCTCAGCCCGGCCATGCCCATTTCTCTCTACATCTCGTTAGTTCCACCTACAGCACTGCACTCATTTGAGGGAAGAGAAGAAGTCTGAAATACACCTGTGTTTGTGTGTATACTGTCTCACTGTGTATGTGTCCTCCATGTCTGTGTGTCCACAGGTTTGAGGTGATCCACTCGGTCCACAGCCTGTTTATCGGCTGGGATATGGAGATGTATTGGCAGCAGGGAGACAGACCGGCCCAAGCCAGGAATACCTCACTGAACGAGGAGCTCGGCCAAGTGGGATACCTGCTGAGTGACAAAACTGGGACACTAACACAGAACCGTCTGCTCTTCAGGCAATGCTGCATAGCTGGGGAGGTCTATGGTAAAACATCAACTGAAGCCAAACCATCTATTATATATAAATCTATATTTTACTATACATCTAATTAGATTTTAATTGTCCTCCTTAGAACAACACAACAACCCAATGCCAGCACAAATTACCTTAATCTGATCTCAAGATGCACGGCTAGCTCGAAATTTATTTTCCAACCACTCAGACATTTGAACAACCTCACTCTGACAAAATCTGTTTTTTCAATTTTATCTTACACTTTTAACAGGATGCACATCAAATTATGAAGTCAACATGCTCTCAAAATGCATCTTCACAGGACCTTAAAGGGACTGTTCAGATTTTTTGAAGTGAGGTTGTATGAGGTACCGATCCACAGTCGGTGTATTACCTACAGATGGCATTCGGCACACCCCCATTTTGGAGAAACGGACAGTACCAGCAGGAGATCATTAGCTCAATTCAAAAAATCCAAACTATCCCTTTAAGCAACTTTGATTGTCATCAGGAAGCAGTCATGTTGACTATTATATCATACAAAAATATAATTATTTTTCATCCCTATTTGTAACATGACTTTGATAATTATTTACTTTCTTACATATATATTTTTGTAACAGATTTTGATAATAACCACAGAGCCAAGTTTCGTCGCTGGCTCACAGTGGAGCAAAGATCCCTCCTTTCATTTTATTTTGGTTTGCTTATGCTATTCATGTACTTTAACTCCATTTCAAATACATTTTGCAAGTTATTAAATATAATAATTTCTTTGACTGACTTTCACAGGTGATACATCAGTCACGGCAGAGGACACAGAGGTATAACGACTCTCAAATCGGCATCTTTTCACTGTAATTTGTTCTTTCTTTGCCTCTTCTTCATATGCTTCACCCTAATTCAGAGATATTCTCAAACCTTTCTTCATGGTAAATCTTTTCTCCACTATGTGCCTGGTTTTATGTCATGTTCAAAATAGATTCTCGAATCCTGATACAAAATCAATTCTCAATGGAAAATTATAAATAGTCTCTGATATTTCCCCTGAAATACCAAAATTTTAGAAGATGGAGGTTTTATCAATCCTCACATTATAATTAATAGTTTTATGTGAGAGGAGCTCTAACAAAACAAAGACAGTTATTTAATCTGGCGGCGACTCAAATATCAACATGAAGGTGAAACGTTGAGTGAAAGAACAGGAAATGATCTCTGACACTAAAATCTGAATGCTGTTTCAGTCATCCTGTACAGATGTTGTTCTTTAATTAATTAATACATTACACAGTATGAAAGCCTGATTTTGCACAGATGTTCATGCATGTACAGAAGAACAAAATAACAATAAATAAAGTGAGGAAAACAAAAAAAACAGATCTTTGGAAGCTGTGAATCGATTCAGAATCG
This sequence comes from Anarrhichthys ocellatus, assembly GCF_004355925.1. Taxonomy (NCBI): domain Eukaryota; kingdom Metazoa; phylum Chordata; class Actinopteri; order Perciformes; family Anarhichadidae; genus Anarrhichthys; species Anarrhichthys ocellatus. The sequence goes on from NW_022280060.1 coordinate 5,147,484, forward strand.
TAGAAGATAAGAATCAAGATTTTATTCCTCCCTAGTTGCAGCACTGTATAATATCAGTGCACAGTAACATTTGGTGCATCTTTTTTCCCTGTATGTGTGCAGCCCATGGACTTGAGCTGGAATCCGTACTCCTGCGGTGGGCTGTTCATGTCGGCTCCCGACCTGTTGGAGAAGCTGAGAGGACAGCAGTGTCCCTTCAGCAGACAGTTCCTCAGAGCGCTGTCTCTATGTCACACCGTCATGGCAGAGTGGAAAGAAGGTTGTGTTTGTGTGAGAGTATCCACTTCTGATTGTGATTCAGATGAAAGTAGTGTCAGCTCTCATCCTCCGTCTGAGAAAAGTGTCAAACTTCAGAAAACGCTGGTTTATTCCTGATGAAATGTGTGTGGGATTCATGGTTTTTTTCCGGAAGACAACTTGTTTACATCCACCTTGCATGTTGGCTTCATTCCTCCAGAGGCTCCGGTTTACCAGGCTGCATCCCCAGATGAGGAAGCTCTTGTTGGTGCAGCCAGGGAGCTGGGCTGGGCCTTTGTCTCCAGGACAAGAGACTTTATCGTTGTCTCCGAGCTGGGTGTCACTCGCCAATATCAGCTGTTGGCACTGCTGGACTTTACCAGCAAGAGAAGACGCATGTCTGTACTGGGTGAGAGTAGCCCTCTGAATATACACTAACAACATATCTACAATTTCTTCTTATGTTTTATAATTGTACTTAAGCTAAGTTCTTCCATGTCCACTTCTTTTCTGAAAAATGTATCCATAGTGTTTTATTTTTTTTCAGTGCGGGAGCCGGAGGGTGGGTTAAAGCTGTACTGTAAAGGGGCAGACATTGTGATCCTGGAGAGACTGCAGAAGGACTCTCCATATCAGGAAAGGATTGAAAGTGCCCTGGAGGTGAACTGGAGTTTCTACTGAACCGTTACCGTGTGCTGTTATTGAGCCTACTTTTTATATGACACTCTTAGTATCTTTTGGTTTCCATTTCAGTATTAAAGAAGCATTTTGCCACTGGAAAGATAGGCTTTTCAGAAAACTAGGCTTTCTATGAAAGGTGCAAATATTTTAGAAATTAAGACTACGTGACAAGAGGAAACGAGAAATAGGTTTGTGGTTTTCCCTTTTGCTCTAAAGTAGAACACTTACAACAACCAGAATGCACTGGGCTAGTTACCGCCGCTGAGTAGACAAAGTATGGTACTCTTTTCAGTGATAAAACCGAACTAACTGTTTTACTGTGTAATTTTAGAAGAAGAAAAAACAACCCACTGTTGCTATTGCACTTGCTCAGACGTCCGTTTTGGTTGTTTGTTCTATTTTAGTTTTTTCTGGCATCCTGAAACATGGACTCCCCTGTCCACTTGTGGCCCAAAGCTTGGGTGTAACGTTACTCATGGTTGTGCCTCTATCCTCACCAGCTCTCCCTCCTCCATATGCCGCAATTCCTCCGTACTGTGTTCTGGCTCATAGAGCACAAGTAGCCCAGAATATCAGATTCCAATGTTACAGTATTGAAGGGTTCATCCTCTGGGGACAATGAATATACGGAACACAATTTCGTGGCAATTTATCCAGTTGTTGTTGTTGGTGGACCGACCGACGTACCAACATTGCCATTCCTGGTCCCAAGCTGCTAGCATGGCTGAAACATATGTACTTAAAGACCACCTTTGTGCAGTAAAGGTGTTTCTCCATTACTAGTAATCAGTCAAATAATAATAATAATTTATAGAGTCTCTTCATCGTGATCATCTGTACTCGACGTACAATATCTTCCATCGCTGTCTGATTATCAACGCGTGTACACACTGCATTGAGCATCTGAGAGGTTAAGAGTTCTTGATCGATAGACTTGTGCAGTAAAGGAGCAGCGATCTTACATTGAGAGAGTTGAGGCACGAGCCGCAGTGTTTATCTCGTGTTTCCTTTGTCAGTTCCTCAATCTTGCCTATAAGATCACTCGGTAAATAATGTGCAGCCTATAATAATGTGTTAACTTCTCTTCTGTCAGTTGTTTGCCCAGGCCTGTCTGAGGACTCTGTGTGTTGCGGTTCGATCTGTTCCCGAGGCATCGTGGGAGCAGTGGAGCAAAACTCTGGCCCAGTCTGCTGCCATGGCGACCGTTGACCGTGACGCACTGCTGGAAAAGCTCTACGATCAGATGGAGCGAGAGCTGCAGGTGGGCTCGCCCGCAATGGGATTTTTAAATGTTTATTTTCAGTCTAAAGCTGATCATTGACACACAGTCTTTTAAATCAAGCTTATCGGTTTCTGCCCTTAACTTTTCCCCAAATTAGGTTTCGTATGTGTGGAGCACAAAGTAACTCATTTGAACTTTCCTTTTTCGTAGCTTATAGGGGTGACCGCGATAGAGGATCGGCTTCAAGAGGGCGTTCCTGAGACTATTGCACTGCTTCAACAGGCTGGCCTTAAAGTATGGGTACTGACTGGCGACAAAAAAGGTATTGTGACATACTGTAACAGGAGATGGGAGCGACGCCACTTGTCTCATGCCGACATGTCTCACTGTGGTTTCTATCTTTTCCTGCTCGCTCTTTCTTCATCCTTGCAGAGACTGCGGTCAATATTGGATATTCTTGCAAGCTACTGGATCCCGAGACCAGATTACTGGAATGGCAGGAGCTGAGGTTAGCAATGATAAAATAAAAACACACACACAAACACACTCATGCACACACTCATGCACACACTCACACCAGCTCATTGATCTTTGTATGTTTGCCCCTGCAGACAGATACTCCAGTCCCCAGACCCAGGGGTCAGTTTCATCAAGGCCAGACATACAGAGCTGTGGGCTGTAGACAAGCAGTCGGCTGGAGCAAAGACCGCCGTGGTCCTCACTGGACCTGAGCTGGTAAACACTGGACATACAGGCAATGGGTCACTCAAATAGTTTTCAAATGGCCAATTGGCTGTCTTGCTATAGTTTACACATGGCTCTGCATGATGAAACACCGTGTTGTTAATGTCGGAGAATGGGATAGGACAGTGGAGATTCAAGGCTCTTGTGCTGTTTACATTTTAATTGTGTATATTGGTCACAAAGTAGAATTTTTTGATCTAAAGTTCTTTCTTAAACCTGCAATACTTTTAGAATCCTCTTATAGTGATCACGTCTGTTTGGGTCAAATTGATCTCCATAAGCAGATGATTATTATAACCAATTTATTTTGCTTTTGCTTTATTTCTCCTGTCAGGTAAATGTTCATGGGAGTAAAAAAAATGAAAAGACCCAAAATGAGCACTTTAAGCTGACTATTTGACAGCTATAAGCGAATGTTTTAAACAACATTTGTATCGGAATGATTCTGTCCCGAGCATTTTGATCAATATAAGCGGTTGATCATTGTAACCGTGATCACTATGAGCGGTTTCCACTGCACTTGATTTTTTTGGCCACTTGGGGAAACAAGCTGTAAACAAAACAGACTTTAATTGATATGGCAAACTGGTAAACAAACAGTTGCATATGTAGACACCTAGTAGATAAATATATTCTATATAAGGAGACACATTAGCATTAATTTGGAGTCATGTTAGTGCTGCTTTTGTCTCTACCAACTTCTGAGAAATAATAATAATATAACCAAAACTAAGCTGTTTTGATGCTGTTGTGCTCCAGGCAGAGTTTGACCAGACACCAGAATGGGGGGCCTTGTTCATGAGCCTGGCAGAACAGTGTCAGTCGGTGCTATGCTGTCGTGTCACACCTGGACAGAAGGCTGACATCGTCACGTTGGTCAGAAAACACACCAGCTCTGTCACCATGTCCATCGGGGACGGTGCCAATGACGTAAATATGATCAAGAGTAAGTCAGGTTGAAGGAAAAGATGACACAGATGTGTGTTTTGTAGCTGTTAATTGTTGCCAAATCTTACTCATCAGTTTACTAATTAAATTTGGATACATTTGGCTTTCTGCTAATATGTTTTTACATTTTCTTTTTCGATCCCTGTCTTTTCTTGCTGTTCCCCGACACCAGCGGCTCATGTTGGTGTGGGACTAGCAGGAGTGGAGGGAGGTCAGGCGGTGCAGAGTGCTGACTTTGCATTGTCCCAGTTCAGATTTCTGCAGAGGCTGATACTGGTCCATGGACGCTGGTCCTACCGGCGCATTTCCTTCTTCTTGCTCTTCTTCTTGTTTAAGACCTGTGGCTTTGCTCTAGTGCACATATGGTTCGGTTTCTTCAACGGCTTCAGTGCTCAGGTTAGACATGCATGGATGAGAGTTAAATGGATTGTTAGGATTTGTTGTACTGGTTTGTATGAGGTACTTGCCCATAGTCAGTGGATGGTGGTCGACACACTCGTAGTTTGGAGAAACAGGCACGTGAGCAAAAGCAATCTATTGCTGTGGACAGCAGCAGCAAAACGTATTTTACCCACCTGAAAGAAAGATGGGTAAAAAAAATCATTATCATTTTGAGTTGCCATATTCAGAAACCTTTTACCACTTTACCTTTCCGACGGGGAACTGAAGCCGTTTTGTATGTTCTCTTCAAAGCCACAAGATTAAAGAAAAAAACAAAACAGTAATTTTACTTCACAGAACACAGGAGTTGCTGGTTTACCGCTGCCTCGATTGGTCAGGTTCTTTGTGTTATTGTGTGACTTTGGTGAATCCAAACTAACCTTTTTAAAACACCAAAGTCACACAATGACACAAACAAACCAACCGATCGAGGCAGCAGTAGACCAGCAACTCCGGTGTTCTGCGATGCAAAATGACTGTTTTTGTCAAAGGACTATTGTGGCTTTGGAGAGATGGAGCTTCAGTTCCCAGTCGAAAAGGACAGTCTGGCGGTACGGTAAAGTGGTGAGGTTTTGCTGCCCACTGCAGTACATTGCTTTGCTCCGGGGCTGGATCTCCTTCTTCTCCAAACTGGGGGCGTAACGACCACCATCTACTGTAGGTGATACACTGACTATGAATAAGTGCCTCATGCAACCCCACTTCCAAAAATTTGACCTCCATTTGGAGTCGCATAATGAACTGAAGTTAAACATGGAGAAAACATCCTGTCGTTATTCCATCATATATTTCTCTCCTGCAGTCTTTGTATGAGAATTGGTTCATCGCTCTCTACACAGTCTTCTACACAGCGTTCCCAATTATGTGTGTGGCCTTCTTTGAACAGGTGAGTCAGTTGAAGAGATGGAGGTTTTTACTAAGGATATTTCATTTATTGATATTATTTGAAATATTTAAGTTCTAAGTCCTAATGCTTCATCCTGCATCTTTGTGTTTTAGGATGTGAATGCAGACAGCAGCCTGAAGTGGCCGGAGCTGTACAAGGCTGGACAGAGAGAGGAGCTCTCCAGCCCTCTCATGCTGTCTTTGTCACTCCTGTATGCCGTCTACACATCACTTGTACTCTTCTTCATCCCGTTTGGAGTCTATTACGACACGGCCTATGACTACCAGACCATGGCAGTCACTGTTGCCTTGGCAGCCACGCTCACTGCCAACATTGAGGTCAGGATCACACTTTCTCATACATGCAAGTGAACCACAGACACTCTTATTCGGTGGCTTGCAGCTAACGGTGCTAACAGCGCTAACCGTGCAAACAACGTCAAAAGTGCTGAGAGATCGTATAGTGTTTACCTGAGAGATCGTATAGTGTTTACCTGAGAGATCGTATAGTGTTTACCTGAGAGATCGTATCGTGTTTACCTGAGAGATCGTACAGTGTTTACCTGAGAGATCGTATAGTGTTTACCTGAGAGATCGTATAGTGTTTACCTGAGAGATCGTACAGTGTTTACCTGAGAGATCGTATAGTGTTTACCTGAGGTGGGAACCGGAGGGTGGGTGCAACACTTCCAATTATCATGACGGAGTTATCAGCTGTTACCACCAGTGCAGAGTGGCGGCAGTGAGATAGCCAGTGGGACACGCTCAAATGAACTAAAAGCATGTGCAGCGTCAACAAAGCACAGGGAAGCTTGGATAACAACACACACACACACACACACACACACACACACACACACACACCCACACAAAGAGATAGTGACCTCATTCTCTGCTCAGGTAGACATTACTCCACTATATCTTCACATAGCAAATAGTTGTTTGCTGCTGTATTAATACTGTGAATATGACATTTAGCAGCTTACTATCACACTCTAAACATAATAGCTTTTAGATGCACTATACTAAGAGTTGGTTGGTTAAAATAAATCAATGCAGATGTGATAAGTGAGTGCGGAATTACATTTTTTCTTTGAAATTAGACAAACTAAGCCAAATTGGTCTGTATTTAAGAGGTATTGGATAAGAGGCGACAGCACAATTTATTAACCTGAACAGTCAATACAGGAGCATGCTGGTGATACTTGCTAACGTGGCGATCAGTAAAACTAATCAGGGGGCCAGTTGGGGACTCTTTGGGAACAGAGGGTGAGGAGGAAGGCTGTTTGTCCAGATGAGCCATTCTCCTCTGATTACAGTGTTTCTGTTCGTCTTCCAGATTGCGCTGCTGACCAGATACTGGACGAAGTTCAATGCAGCAGCTGTGTTGGTCTCTGTGGTGCTTTTCTTCATCTGTACCAGGATCACCCAAAGCGCCATGCTGTTTAAGATCTCACCCACAGACTATTTCTTTATCGGTACATTTCTGCTCATCTCAGTGCACGCCTACTTTCTGTCATTTGAGGGATGTTGCTCCTCTCTGTGGCCATTTTAACATCCATTACTGTAGAAAACTGCTGGACTTGATTCACTTGGAGACAAATAATATCAAAACAATTGTTGGAAAAAAAACATACAATCAAAACACGCAAGAAGAAAATGTCAATTTTAATGATTTTTTTAATGTTGATCCGATGATCTGTCATCATCCCTGTGAACAGGTTTGATTGCTCTGTGTGTGCTTTTCATCAGGTGTGTCTGATAAGGCCTTCATCGATCCACTCGTGTGGCTCGCAGCTCTGCTCACTACATGGACGGCTGTTTTGCCCTCACTGACCGCTCTGGCTCTCAATGTCATCCTCACCATGCATGACAAACACAAGGTGAGTAATTTGCAAGATGGCAAGACACTACAGGCAAAAACAATGGGGTTTTTTTTAATGCACTGATCATTTTTGAGATTTTGAAAGATGTCTTCTTTCAGACTAGTTCAAAGAAAACATCTAAAATAATCATTTAGGTGTTGATTTTTCTTTCTCCTAAATCCACTAAAAGTTAGCATTAGATAATATCTCATTTGCATATTTAAACATAACATTTCAGAATCATCTTAATATAAGTAATGAGCTGGGGGTGTCGCCTGGTGATATTTATTAGTGAAATTGTATTACCACATCACACTTTAAAGGCCGTTTTCTCCTTAAGAGTTTTTTCTCAGACTTTCAGCCAGAAATCTCCACTTCAGTAGCTTTTACATATACAATACAGCAAACTCTCTAGTTTCATTCCTATCTATCTTCTGAAGGTTTTTACTGTGGGGTTTGTTCATATATTATTCATAGCCTGATTTATACAACATTTTACTCCTAAAAGCATGGAGAACTTTTTATGGAGGTTGACAGTATTTTCTGATTCATGGAGTGATAGAAAGAGATATCCAATATTACATCCGTATAAAAACCTTTGTCTCAAATATAAACAACATGAAACAAGGATTTTGAACCTGGTTGTATACAATGTTCCGATTTCTATTCTAGAAAATGTATATCAAAACTTGTTATATTCACCTAGTGTCTCCCCTTAAGACAGTAAGAAAAAAAAAATGAATAGTTTAAAATGAAAACATTTAGCAGTCACTTGGATGTAAAACATAATATCCATTGAAATTGGTGGGAAGATTAAGCATAGCAGTAAGGTCCTATACATCAATCTCAGCCCTTTTGCAAAACTATAGAAGACTTTCACAGTTACGTAATATTCTTCTCAGTGACGATTGTCCAGTTATGAGCATCCTACTGGGTTCTGACAGGAAAATGTGCTGCTGATGATTTATATAACATAACCACCCTGACATGATACTGAATGTAGTTGCCATTTCATATTGTTTTTGAGTTGTAAGAGGGCGGAGCTGTGTACCTTATCTGAGTGGTTTCCAATCCAACGAGTCATTGTGGTTTAATTTCCATAAAAACAAAAGCATGAGCTCTCATGGCAAATGGTCCCTCTCACCTGTCTGTGATGTAGGTCCACAGCGCGTCCCGTCAGCCGGTGGAGCTGAGGTCAAAGTTGAGAATGGGGACGTCTCTTCGCCGTTCCTCTTACGCCCTCTCTCAGGGGGCCGGGGCCGGGCGCCACATCACTTCAGGGACCTGCATCCGCAGCACCGTGCCGACGGTGGATGAGAAGGTGACTGCAAGTAACAACCCCACTGACTCACAAGTCCAGATTCACATGAAGAACAATAATAATGGAACAAATATTTGATAACATAGATTGTTGCTGCAACATAGAATTTGAAAGATGATTCGTCATGTGTTTGTACTGCAAACATGTTTTTGTGCGCAATTGTTAGTAGAGCCTGCACTCATCTTTTGTATTGCTACTTTTTCCAATAAAGTATATGATATAATATACAAAATACAGTTTGTACTATACATCTTGTTTATTGTCTTTACATAGAGAATTTACCTCTACATGAACATCTCTGATCTTTCCTGTTTCACACTGTTGTGGTAAAAATCAAACTTCTATCTGCGGGGGTCTCGGGGGATTTCCTTTGAAGATCAAACCAAACACAATAAACCGGACAGCACATCTTTGTTTTACAATTGTTTTATTTGTTAATTTATTTCAAAACACGCAATTTTACCCATATTATCCTTCTAAGTTTTTATTTTTCTGTAACAGTTATTACTCAGATTTTTTTCCTTCACAAAAGTCTCAACTAGAGTGAAACTAAAAGTCCTCCACAGGCTCTCCGGCTTCTGCAGTGGGAGGAGGGAAAAGAGGCTTTCTGACCAGACGTAGTGAGTGGGTTTACCCCTTGTTTCTGTGTGGTTGAAGGTGTGTGTGTGTGGAGGGGGGGGGGGGGAGACTACACCAGGGTATGTATGTGTGTTTTAAGTGCAAGAGGTGGAATGTCCACATGGCCGGTAAATCACAGGACCCGTAGAGCAGCCCAGAGAGCTCAACCTTGTCAGGTAGCCAGATTGTCATACCTCTGATTTCATCTTTGGTTTCAGCAAACACTCTCAAAAGGCAGACTCACCCTCTCCAGCATGTGCCTGTGTCTGTTTGTGTGTCTGTCTGTCGGTCCGAGTGCAATATAAGCCACCGTCTCCAGACGACTTTGTAAACTTAGGTAAGTACAATGTAAGCATCTTTGCATTGATTGTGGCCCTTCCTTGGCGCTGGGGACAAAGACAGTCGAACATTGTAGAACAATGGAGCCATGAGCGGGGAGGATCAGCTTGCAAACATCAACATGGACTCCATTTTGATGTCAATGGAAGTTTGGGGCATTCATGAAACGCTGTATGACATCAGTGTGGTGAAAAAATGGGGCGCTGTAGTGCTCTCCTCTCCCCAGCCACTCTCTACTGTACCCTGAGTGACTGGGGTGCCTCTGGGCTCAGGGGTGTGGGGGGGGTCATGGAGGTCAAAGTGTGAGCGGGAGTGTCGTAATGTTGAGGGATGGGGTAGAGGGTTGTACACTCTGACCCAGCAGCAACGATTAAGATTGGGGGGGGTCAGGTGTTTGCATAGTTCTCTGTGCAAAAGCCACCAACCGGAGCCATTTTTATTCCTCGCGGCTGGTTACATCATCGTTAGATTAGCAGGAAGTCGTGGCGGGTGATGGGAAGTATGTTCTTTGCACCACAGCTCTTGTTCTCTACTCCTGCAGTGCACTACATTGTGGCAGTAGGGGGGGGGGGGGGTGCAGGAGGGTGAAAAGTGACAGCAGATGAGGAGGAAGTGAATTTGAAATGTTTCGGTTTGGAGTGTTGTGTAACCGAGTGGGTCGGGAAGATGGGTGTTTTGGGAGAGCGGGGGGCGATGGGGCAGTCGTTTGGCAGTCGGGCACTACAGCTCGTCACAATTCAGAGTGCCTCTTTTCCCTTGATTTTGTTCTTTCGTCCTCCCCCTCCTCTCCACTGGCCTGCCCTCTCTCTACCTTTTTTTTCTTGTTTTGAAACTGATTGTCTTCTACCATCACAAAGACACTTGGTTCTGATTGATTAACAGGTAACAGAAGAGGGAGAGCACAGTGTGACTGGGGGTGTCTACACCAGTCCCATTGGCGACATTCGATCCCACAGTGAAATGACACGCACATACGCTGTTTGACAGTAAATGCTGGGGACATTTCGTGCCGGATCATCAGTTGCCAAATGGTACTGCGGTTGGTTGGTCGGTCAGTCAGTAAGAAATGGTTTCAAATTTTCGCATGACAAATATTGCAACCCATAGCAAAGGAACATAAAAAAAACAAAAAAAACACTTTGTCTTCCACGTAGGTACAAATGAACACACGTACACGGATTGAAGAAAAGCATGTAGACAGACATACAGGTATATTCAAGGCCGCTCGGGCCTGTGTGTGTCCCTCTGATTAACTCCAAGTAAACAGCCCGTCTTTGGAAAAGCAAGACACACATTTCAGGACCCGAGTGAGGACCGCAAGCTGAGGAATGAAGATTGAATGCTATTGATTGGGAGGAGAGGAGTTTGACCTCCCCCAGCACACACTGCCCCCTACTGTCTGGATTTATATACATCAAAGAAACAGGGGGATAGGGGAAGGGTTGCAACAACACATGCACACAACCAGTGAATCCAACAGTGACGGAAATTCTAAAAACAAGGACCCCTCCAACGCCGAAAACCCAAATCCTCCCACCCTTTTTTTTTTTTGTTTGTTTTGAATACCAAAATATCCCCCACCCCTTCTCCACCCACTCCCACGTCTTTCCATCCTCCTCCTCTCCCCACAAAATCACAGGTCATTCCTGTTGGTTTCTATACAGTTATACAATATCCATGCACAAAAGAAAAAAGCGCACCTTCTTTTCAATAGGAGGTGCTGGTCTTTAATATTCTAAGAACATCAGGAGCACTTGAACACACCCAGGAACCTTCAAAAGTAACTGTGATATTGGGTTGTTTTTTTTTCAGAGAAAAGACAAAATTAAAGGCAGAAGAAAGCTAACAATGACTAAAAATGTTATTCCTCCTTTGGTTTAACATCGCATCTTTGGTAAAGAATTCAGCCCAAATCATATTTTTGTCATTTCTTTTGTTTTTTTTGTTTTTCTTATTTTCCTTTAAACGTACCCGCCTTGGACAGAGCTTTGAAATAAACATCTAAAGTGAGCAGCTCCTGCCCCTCTCTCTCGATTCTAGCCTTCGCTTCTGTCTCTTCTTTTCTCACGGAACCCTTCACAGAAACATTCACAATGTCTTTCCCTTTATGAAAACAGTAAAGTACATGCCGTAGCAAAAACAAACAAGAGAACATACGAGAAAAATGAGCAAACAAATAAAAGGAATTTAACAGTATAAAGCTTCAAGTCACAAGTTCCAAAACTAACTATCATAGTATCATAGTTTCATAATCATTGTTATCATTAGCAGTATTATTTTCAGTTTTAAATTACATAAAGTTTACATGAAAGGTTTTTGAGGTATTTCAGAATTAATTGTCAACACAAGCCTACCGGGTCTTAGCACTAGCCAGGGGGAGAGGTTGACTGGACAGACGAGGTGGAGGGAGGAGAGAATTTGTGTCTATAACCTGTCAGTGAGTCTTCCACACTTTTCTAGTGAAGCCTCTGTGCTTGCACGCAGTGGAGATAGAGAGAGACATTAAGTGTTAAGGTGTCACAACTACAGCCCCGCGAGCGCCTAGAGCCTCGGCCTTTCTACCCCCGTCTTTCTCTGTTACACAAAAATATCTCTGTTGCGAGAGAGGTAAAGTGGCCGAGAGTCTGAGCACACCGGGCGGAGAGGATAAAATAAGAAAGAAAACGTAAAGGCTCTGAGCTACTAGAAGATCAACGATACAGTAACAAAGACTCTGACAGATTAAGGAGTAACATATAATTTTGTTTCAAATAAATAGTGTATAGAAAATGTTTTATAGACTTTCTACATGATAAAGTGCTTGTATTCTAGTGTATCAAGATGGAAAGTCAATATGGGAGAAAATGCTGACACAGCCCCCACTCTGTGTCCCTCTCTTTGCCCCCCCCCCCCCTCGCTTTCCGTCCATCCAATTATGGGTGCGTTATGTGAATGTGAGTGCATGTTTGTAAATTGGTGTGCAGCTATGTGCATGCACCCGCATGGCGGTGTGTGCGTGTGTGTGTGTGTGTTTCCAGTGCAGTCCCACCCGTGGTTGAAGGGAAAAGGCACTCAACTCTGTCTGCAAGGCAGCCACCTCCTCCTGTGTGGCACGATGCAGTCTGACTGCGCTGTTTGTATGTGTGTGTGTGTGTGTGTGTGTGTGTGTGTGTGTGTGTGTGTGTGTGAGAGATATCAGTCTGTCTGTACAGTTTTGGGCAAAGAGTGGGAAAGGGGGGTTTTTTTTTTTTTTTTTTTGGGGTTTGTGTCCCCCTAGGCAGTTTGGGACCGGTAGGCTGCAGTATCTTTGGTATCAGTGGCGGTTTCACAAACCACTCAGCCTAGTGAGGTAGCCACATTGGTTCTCACTACAAACAAATGTCATTTTGTCAGCCTAATACCTAGAGCTGAATCTAGCTATTTACCTATGCTCACTGAACTGTATACCACAAATCGATTTTCGCTCATCATCCTTTGGCGACGTTAACTCACTGCTTACAGCAACGTGAAGTTAGTCAGTACCTCTCAATCAACTCATCCACAATGACCATCTCTTATCTAATCTGCACCGCTAATCTGACTACATTGTTGGAAATGCTACAGTTGCATCTTAAGACCATACAGATAACAATTGAGTCCCGAGCGTTACCCCCACCCGCCCTACGATAAAAACGCACCGAATCAGCCAGGACATTTGGAGGTCATGTTTTGTCCCCCTCCGTTTTACCCGGGTTCTGGGGGCTCAGCTTAAAGGGGGGCTGAGGGTACCACAGTTCTGACATGAAATGCCAAAAGAGAGAGAGCGTCCGTCGTTTATTTGTCTCTTCAGCAGCTCCCTGTTTTTCTTGCTCCCGGTAAATGTCTCCTCCGAGTCTTTATTCACATAGAATGCAAAAAACGAAACAAGAAATCCTTCGTTGGCCTCGGTCCTTGCATCCCTCTTTTTTTTTTTCCTTTTAAAAAGTCCTTCCTTTTTTTGTTTTTGATTTATCAACAAGGTGCCTTACTTATGCACAACAGAGCACAATAGTAACCAGAAATAGAAACTTTGTGTCTATGGTACTAATTAAATACCCGCATCAATATAGAGAGGAAGAGAGAAAGAGAGGGGGGGGGGGGCAATGGGGTTAGAGGGACAGAGGAGGTAGAGAACCAAAGATAGAATGAGAGATCTTTCTTCTGCTTCAAAATGTGTCCAGTTATGTGTTGGAGACATTTTCATTTGTAACACATACTCTGTCTGTGTGTGTGTGTGTGTGTGTGTGTGTGTGTGTGTGTGTGTGTGTGTGTGTGTGTGTGAGTGAGTGTGTGAGTGAGTGGTATCTTTGTCATTTGAGGTTTGGTTATTGTATGCCTTAAAATCTGATTCTTTTTTTTTCATTTTTTTACTAAAAAAGTATATTTTAATTCAGATAAAAGCTGATTGTTGGTTGCTATGGCACACACCGCCCGTCATCAGTGGGGCGCACTGTAGCTGTGTGTGAACCCTAGTACCATATTCTCTGATTCGCATTAAGGCAGTAAGCATTGGCACTAATTATTGTAGCATTTTGACAGCTGAGTGTGGTGGTTAGCTTTGGGTTAGCTACTCATAACCCTTGTGTGGGAATAACCAGGAGATTTGGTTTGAATTACATCTGTTAAAAGCTTCTTTTTTCTTTTTTTGCAAACAGATGGGATGGAAGAATGATTTGACAAAATATGAAGCCTCCTAAAATAATATAAATGAAACCTCCAGTACACCTCAAATGTGTCTGTCTCACTAAGCCTGTCTGTTACTTTTTTACTCTGTGGTACTTCTCTATCCCGTCTTTGTGTGATTTCTGCACTCTATTTTGTGGATTCTTGAAGATTTGGATCGGCTAAACAAATCCCTGCCTTTGCTAAATCCTTGCGTTTTCAGCATTCAGTTTAACCATCCCCCCTCCTCCGGCTTCACCAGTGCTGGTTGGATGAGGAACAACAATAGGATAATGGTTAGCTATTGATCTGCCTTCAAAGAGCTGCGAGGGCCTGAATGTGTTGTGCCTTGACTTCTCAGCATCTAGTGGCTCCTTCCCTCCTTCTCCTCTGCTCTGAGCCCCCATTGCTCCGCTGGATACAGGTCTCTGCTATCGACAGCAGGGGGCACTGTTGCTCTGCCAGGACTTTGGAGGGGGAGCTGTGCTGCTGCTGCTGCTGCTGTTATGAGGCCTTTGTGTCCCCATCTCCAGTGGGTTCTGTGTGCTCCTCTTACATTCTGCTTTTCATATGCAGCTGTAATGTAGTTGGCTGGATGCCCGAACGTGTTGTTGTCGCTTGGTTCTCGGTTATTGATCAGAGGAAAAGCTCCCAGCAGAACAAAGAGCATGCCCAGACATCTCGCCCGCCTCTCCTGTTGGTCAGAGAAACACAGACTCTAGGCTCAGGCAGAGAGTAACAATGACATGTCTCCCTACAGGCCTCCAACATCTGTGCAAAAATATATAGACCTGGGCCTGGAAGACCTGAGTATCTCCTGCCGAGCGTCTTGAGTTTCACCTTCAGGAGGGGTCAAGGCCCCGCTCTCTCTGTCGGCATCGATTCATTTTTCAATTCATTAGTTTGCCGTATGATCGGGCTGAGCTGCTCTCTGAAATGGCTGGCCATCAGGGAATACCTTTGGCCGAGGAATGAAGGAGACTACGGGAGGAAGGGGGGGGGTGTAGAGGCGGTGAATTAGAAAGCCGTGTTGGTTTTTTTCATAGGCTGCGTTGTTTTCTTTATGACGGCCTTGTGTGTGCAGGATGGGGCTTGGATAATAAGGCTATGTGCTGTTCTGTTGTCAGATTTATTGCCGTTCTTTCGCCCTTGTTGCTTCCGTGTGCCGGCATGGAGGGGATGAGAGAGGGACTAAAGAGGCAGACATAAAGGAGGTGAGTTGGAAGAAAAAGCAGAGTCTGTGGCTACTTGGGTTGGTGAAGGAGGCCGGCAAATGTGTCTCGATGCCCGTCCAACAAAAACATCAAAATCTTTGGTGTCTCTTTACTTTTGTCAGATGCCATAAAAATGATTTTCTTTCAAAAAAGACAGAATCAATGATTGTCCTTATGTGAGTAATGCAGAGTGGACCTGACTTCATGATTCACCTTTTAGATTATGCTCGTTTCAGGTGAGAGCTTGAAATTCTGACTGACAAAAGAGATGATTGCATGGCACAAAGGATTTTTTTGGGCAGAGGACGCAGTCAGATGGTCCAGGCCAGGTGGGGTTGTTATAGACAGGTTTCACAGCCAATTTTCCATGTTGCCCGTTCTTCCAACCTGGTTCCCTGACCCCCCGAAGGTCCTCTCCTCCTCTCAGGCCTTGGAGAAGGTGGTGGCGGATGTGCCCGGCTGGCCGGGGCTGGCGCCGTGGTCGTCGTGCCAGCGGTCCACGCAGCGGCGCCGCGCGTTCATAAAGAAGTTGCTGACGGTGCTGAGCTCCAGGCCGAGCTGCTGGGAGATGGTGATCTGCATTTCCTTGGATGGACGCTTGTTCTCCTTGAAGATGGCGATGAGAGTGCGGCGCTGCAGGTCGGTGAAGACCAGACGCTGTTTCTTTGGCGCCGTGTTGCGGTCCTTGTGTTGCTCCTGTTCTTTGCGCTTGCAGGCTTGGTGTGGATGGCAGCGGTGGGAGGGATGGGGATGAGAGTGGGAGGCAAAGAGGGGAAAGAGAACACAAAGCAAGGTAAATATACAAAAGTGATTATTTTCCTGATTAGATGGCAAAGACAGAAGGTAGAGGGAAGTAAAGTAACTAAATGTACAATTAGCCAATACTTAAACACATAAAAACTACTTTGTACACCAGCAGAGATTCTACAGCTCCATCTCTATTGCCATATTAAAGTTGATTTAAAGCTAATCCATGCCTCCTGCCCAGTGGGAATATTCCTTCCATCCTGCAGAGTGCAGACAGGGAGCCAGCCTGCGGTGAGAGAAAGATGGGGTGAGGAGGAGGAGGAGGAGGAGGGGGGTGGGGGGTGAGACTGGCTGTTGCCTGCTAGCTGGAGACACTGCTGTTTGATTCAATATTAATGCAGTTTGAGTCGCAATGGGGGACTGAGTGACTGTTGCACAAAAGTAAGCATTTTGTGTTTTTGTGTGTGTAGTTGTGTGGAAATGAGAGATAGAGGGGCAGACGCAGGGAAAGAAAAGGTTTGGAGAGAAAAGAACAGAAAAGGTGGAGGAGTAAGACAAAGTGTGCGCATGTGTGTGTGTGTGTGTGTGTGTGTGTGTGTGTGTGTGTGTGTGTGT
>NW_022280060.1:5164029-5164351 GCF_004355925.1 Anarrhichthys ocellatus
GTGTGTGTGTGTGTGTGTGTGTGTGTGTGTGTGTGTGTGTGTGTGGAAGGTTAAGGCACCACCTCTGCAGCCACATGTTCCCCTGCTGGCCGAGGATCGAATCCTGCCAGAATGGACTGTGTTCCCCTCAGCTTCCCTACTGTCTCAATAAAACGAAAGCAAATTGGAGAGAGAAAGGGAGAGAAAGATGCCATCCCTGTGGGGTCTCCACCTGCTGCCGTCGGTATTGTCCGATACTTTTCATGCTCGCCTTCAATAATGTCTCACTCTCACGCTGTGTGTGTGTGTGTGTGTGTGTGTGTGTGTGTGTGTGTGTGTGTGT
>NW_022280060.1:5164361-5167807 GCF_004355925.1 Anarrhichthys ocellatus
TGTGTGTGTGTGTGTGTGTGTGTGTGTGTGTGTGTGTGTGTGTGTGTATGTGCCGTGATGCATTTAAAGACAGAATTTTTCTGTGCCCTCTCTCTTTTGCACACACACACACACACAGTGTGTGTGGAGCGTGAGTGTGTGGAGGTTGTGATTATGCTGAAGTGGCTGGAGCCAAGCAGTGGCGCTGTGTGTCTAATTACAGTGGAACAGAGCCCATTGATCAGCCATTGCAGTCCAATCTGTTTACTACAGATGTCTAACCTGCACACAAGCCCATCCATCATATTCATATTTCACATCAACGCCGCAGCTATTTTTATCACACACATGCTAGTATGCCACATCAAAATTTAAATCCATGCTGTAAAGTATGTATATCATCATACATCGTTGATTTATTGTAGTCATGATGATGGTCAGGAGGAGGAGGAGGAGGATGATGTAGTTTAATCATTTGGATTTGGTGCTGAAATTATTCACATTGTCTCAGTGAGTTCAGTCTCAGTATGTCAGATGATAAAAGACGAACAGGACAGATCATTAATTTCAATTTTTAGTTGTATATCTTTGCATCTATCTTTTTATCTTACAAAGATGCTCTAAATGCAATGACAAGCACTTATAACATGAACATGCGTGATGTCTTCAAAGTGACACGAACCCACAGCCACATGCCAAGCAAAATATTATCCATTTCCAGGGGGAAACTTTGGCAAGCCGACCGATGTGATGGATTTATTAGAAAATAGATTCATCAGTTCACTCCGGTCATATTATTCAAGCATACATCAGTTGTCGCTGATAGACATCCAACTTTTGAGAAAAGCTTGTAAAACAATTTTACTTTTTTTCCCCATAGATCACTTCTACATGCAAGTCTTCTTGCATGTATGGTCCTCGAATAATTATTGTGAATTGTTTTGATTGTCTAACTACTTATAAACCATAATAAATAATGCATAATAAACATGTGTTGTAATCTGCTCATAGCACTGTATAATTGTAGTTATAAGCGTCATGAATATCTATAATACTTTATAACGATAATCATCACTTGTAATGTCATAATACGTCATAATTATAATAGTATATTGTACGTCTTATAATACATTATCGTCTTTTTATAAAGCATCATAATCAAGTTTATAATTCATTATAATGTGATCATAGCTCACACTAAGTGGTCCTTATTTGCTCGAAGTGAATTAAAATATAATTTATGTTTTGTGTGTTCTTATTAAATAGATGTAATGATATTTTACCTTTCTTGAAGTGAACAAGTTATAATCACATTATAACAGGGATTACGATGCATT
Source organism: Anarrhichthys ocellatus (assembly GCF_004355925.1). Taxonomy (NCBI): domain Eukaryota; kingdom Metazoa; phylum Chordata; class Actinopteri; order Perciformes; family Anarhichadidae; genus Anarrhichthys; species Anarrhichthys ocellatus. The sequence continues at coordinate 5,165,678 of NW_022280060.1, forward strand.
ATTTAAGAAAATTATGTATTACAACTATGGGAATTATAATACACTATGAGCATTGCCTGACAGACCTGCAATTATGAAGTATTGTGACACTTGAGATTATAAATCTTTAATGAAATGCTTTATATGTTACTGTTATTGTTATAAAGCAAGATGGACATTTATGAGTGCTTGTCCCCATAATTATACAGTGCTGCAAGCAGTTAATTATTTATGTGTAGAATGCATTATAGACATGGGAGTCATAAAAAAGTGTCACCAAATGATTTTCCACAGGGAGGAAAATCCATCCCAGCACCAACCTGCAGTGACGCTGAACATTTATGATGAATTCCAACGCAACAACGAATACGCACTCCAGCTGGAACTGGGGACTAATATATTAAGCTGATGTCTTTACAAAAACAGAATATCTACATCCAAGAAACAAAAAAACAGCTGAGCAGCAAACACATGCTTTAGTTAGTGAAACTAGTCACACGGTGGTTGTGAATGTGAGGGCTTGATGGAGAGAATTTCAGCTTTCAAACCATTTTTCTTCAACTACAAATGCCCACACATGAGGATGCTCTGCTTCTTCCACACATGTAGGGACTTGTACTGCGTAAGCTCCCCAGTGACCGAGGAGTAGCTACTGCTTCTGCTCGGCAAAGACCTGCCATCCCCTCTGGCTTTGACTTGTGTGGAAGAGGATTCGTTTCCCAGCAGGACAATGAGCCCAAACATGCAGTGAAGTCTTTTTGAAGACCGGGGAGGAGCAGCAGGTAGTGCTGACGTGCACTGCTTTGCCTCCACAGTCACCAGACTTCCACCCCACTGAACAAAAGGTGAAAATACAAAACACCATTTTAAGGGTTTTCTTTGGTTTTGTGGACAGCTTTTTTTTTTTTTTTTTACTTCTCTAACACTTTCAACTTGTATAATTATATGTAGTATTAAATACAACTTGATTACAAATGTGCGTTAGTGTACAGTAACTGACGCAACAGCATTTTTTATGTTAGACTTTGCTTTTAGAACGACTTCCTCTGCAGCAATGCAGTTAATATTATTGTCAATATAGATTTATTGCTATCTCAATATTTCAGTCCGCACTGACGTTCCATTTATTTTCGTGTGCAGCTTCCAGTTGACCAGGATACCTTCACTTCCCTCCAGTGCGTGACCTTTTTCTCCTGTGAGTCGTCCAGATGTGCGACCTTGGTATGCATATGATAACGCGCGCACACACACACACACACACACACACACACAAAGGCTGTCACAATATCAAATTTTCACTGCATGATTATTGTGGGAGAAAAAAAGAATTCATGATCACGATATTATCGTAATATCTGTAGAAAATAAAAATAAAATGATGATGGTATCATTTAAATTTGTCTGTGATTTTGTTTATTGTGCATTTTCCCTCTTTTTTACAGTAAATTGCACACAAAACACAAATGTAGGGAGGCGAAGAGAGTCTGCAACCATTATATATATATTATTTAAATTATATAAGAGGTGCAGGATTATTTACACAATATCATATGTGTCTTATTAACATGATATCACCATTTCATGTTTAAACATCACTGTTATCGTCATATCGCAACACACACTTATGGCTATACACCTGAAAATGTAAAGTGTTTGCTTTTGGATATGTTTATCCTATTTTAACAAAATAAATGCACTATTTTTCATGTCATGAAATCGGATCAAAGATGATTCATAACATTTTGGCTTCCTTTGCTTATTTTATCGACTTTCATCTAAGTAGAGAACATTTAACTCCTCATGAATAGTCTCAGTGTCACTGTTTCCAGGCAGTAGAAGCAACATGGATCTATCTAGTAACAGAAAGGGGATTCTTCCCAAAAATCTATTTATGGATTGTTTTTCAGAAGCCAACAAATCTGTGGGGTAAATGCTTTGGAAACAAACTGCTGGTCAGCATTTTTAATTACAATTGTTAGAACTTCATTCTCTTTAAATCCCCAAAAGGTTCAGATTAAAGACACAAAAAGCAGCTCTTTTTTGTGTGCAATAATAACTGAGCCATGGGGGGTTGGGGGGGGGGGGGGGGGGTACCACTTGTTTTTTTTAATCCCCCCAAGAAGCTCGTTTCCACAGCATTTAACAACACCC
>NW_022280060.1:5167907-5173502 GCF_004355925.1 Anarrhichthys ocellatus
CACCTCTCTCTTAATTTGCCTCCACAACAAGCTCAGACAGTCGCCGTTTCTCTCTCCACATCCCTCCGCCGGCGAGTCACGTCCTGCCACCTCATCGACCGCGTGCTTTGTGCCGCTCCGGTCGGCAGGTGTCGCTCTCACCGTGGCCCCGGCTGCACGGGGCGCCGTGGTGCGCTGCCTTTGCTACAGGCGCTGGATTTAGCGATCAATATCGATCGATCGGTGAGGAAGGGGGCCCTGATTACTGAACCAAGCTCGGCGTTAAAAAAGAGGGGGGGGAATCGATCATTGCAGCTTTTAGAGCTACAGTAGGCACCGAGCAGAGAGTCGGACGTATAAACTCATGCACAAAGAGCAACCGGACAAGGGCAGAAATCCTGCTCTGGTGTTGAGTGTTTTCTGAGGCGCGCACCCCGCTGCGACGCGCGGGCAGAGAGAAATGTGATTTATATTTCTCTCCGTAAGTCTGTGGACTGCAGCTGACCTACTTTGAATGCCTCCTTCAGGCTCCCCACAAACATACAACGACTGATTAACAAAGACATTCTGGCTTTCCTTGTTTTAGTGCACGTCTTACATTTTATTAGAATATTATTCTCATCCCCCCTGAATGTCACCTCAAGGGCCTCCTGAGTCTTTTCTCTTAATATCAAATACCTTAATGAGTGATTTCTCATCTAACTCCTCCTGTGCTCGGGATGAAAACGGGGATAACTTGTGCCTCTTCCACTGATGACATTAATATTCTTCGCTTCACGACAAACCAAGCGAGGTTAAGAGAAAGGCCCTGGGTGTTCGATATCGATCGATAGATTCGTGAATAATTCGTGTGTGAAATTCAGTTCGTCCAATTAATTATGCCTCGGAGGGAGGGGGAGGAGGTGTTGGTGGAGGGGGAGAGTGGGCCCGGAGAGGAGATTTATGAAGGGGTGGAGAGACGCGAAAAACACGCCGGGCAGGAAGGAAGGAAGCATGATGATCCAGCTCTCTTTGCAGACTAAAAAACAACAACTCAGAGGTGGGTTGGAGAGGAAGATGAGTAAATGATCATCACCTGTTCTGCCTGTGTTTACCGCGTGTTCACAGCTGTCTCGGGCCTCCCCCGTCCCTGCAGATGTGAGTCCATCTCGAGCATTAATCGTGTATTGATCACCCCTGCCCTTCCTGCTCATTATGAGAAAGTCTAACGGCCTTAATATTACGCCCACAGTGTTTTATGAAACCATGATTACACATTTGCATCTAAATATATATTTATATTCTCCTCCGTTTCAAAACCTCCAGTCTCGCTGCCCTGTAAAGCACACGAGGTCATTTAATTAATTTACCAATATACATGTTTACCGGTTACGGATCGGCGCGTTTATACACACACACACACACACACACACACACACATACACACTGCAGCCCGTTTATTGTTGGCACTAACAACCTATGCAGGAACAGTTTGCTCTCCTCTGCATTGTAAGAAGCATGATTGGGCAGTTTGATGTTTAGGCTTCAGTCTATTTATTAAGTAACGTCTCTGCTGTTTCGCATGCGCTGTTGCCTTAAAGATTGATGTATATCCGCACGGCCCCTCTCTGGATACTGTGGCATTTATTTCATGCTGCGCTCCAGGGCAATGCCAAGCCCCCCCCCCCCCGCCCCATCCACCCCCACCCCACCCTGTCTCTCTCTCTCTATCGCCAGGCCGAAACACTTCCAAGCTCGATACCCCTTAATGTAATGAGTGAGAATTGGTGTTAATATACTGATAAAGCGACACAATTTGTTTGTTTGCGTTCTCCAGCGACTCGGCTGCGAGGCATTTCTTCTGCAGCACTTCAATAACACTCAACCTGAACTCAGTTACACCTTCGCCCCTCGGTCCAAGTCTCCTGCATCATTTTCCCTTCATTGGCTCTGTCATCTATCACAGCACTGTATGCACTTTATATTTTTAATTCAGAATACATCAAACAGTGTTTTCTGTCTGTTGGAGATGCAAAAAATGCACCTGAGAAATATCATTTTGTTCAGCTCTGTTTTCACACCAAGGTGTTATTAGCATCCCAGTGGTAAACCTAAGAAATTACAGTGCTTGGAAAAAAAAATTCAATAATCAGTAAAGGCTGCCGCCTGCGATGATCACGCTCCTTATGAGTTTTTAGATAATTAAATGCAGTCAGCCATTTAGGCGCGTGATTGAGAGAAAACTTAGGACTACATTCGAACCTGCATTATTATTATAATTATTTTTTGCTAGTTTAATAGCAGCCTTGGTCCGCATTTATTTGTCTGAGTGACTCCATTGTTGGAGCAATACTCATTTCTGCGTTTATCATTGATTTCATTTATAACTGCTTTATGCGTGATAGTAATGATCATGATGCTTTATTTTGTTGTAGACGAGACAGGTTTCATTTCCCACAAACAACAGGTGTGGGCCCGCCGCGTGCGTTTTTATGTCGGTTATGAATTTATTAGGAAATTCTTTACTTTGAGGGATTCAGACGAGTTATTCTCCTGGTTGACTGAAATGTGGTGAGTGTGCCCGAAATCTTTCACCAGTGCTTATAAAAATAAAAAGAGCTTTGATGCTCACAAAGGTGTTACTTGAAAAGAATTGCCCATAAATAAACTATTTAACTGCTTTAATTATTTAATTCCAAGTCATTAACATTTAAAGAAATGCACGCCTCTGTGGGGTCTCTTTTGGGTGATGCGGTGTGGGGTGAGAGGATGTGGCCGGTCAATAGACCCGCACGTCTGGGGGGGGTTCATGTGAAACCACCATGAGTGCCAGAACTCAAACTCCCTTTAAGCTCCTTTTTTTTAATTTGTTGAAGAGTTTACACACTTTAAAAAAAAAAGCTGCCTAAATGTGTCAGAGGCTCGTTCATGGTGAAACACAAAGAAAACAGATGTGAGGACGAAAATTAAGAGTGAACTTGAACTAATATATATTATATTTTAACACCAACTTAGTATTAACGGGACTATAGCCGGATACACAAAGGGTGCAGATTTTAGCAGAGTTACATCACATGATTTATCGAAATGTCTTCATATTCTTCAAATGTCAGCTGCCACTTCGCTGTTAATTTCTTATTTGTCGCAGGAGAATCTGCGAACTGATCTGCAGTCAGATGATATTGTTTACTCTCCACGGAGAGACGAGACCGATTTTCAATAGGCAGGAATTCTCCAGATTCAATTCAATACAAAGAGAGTCAACACAAATATGTCTACACCCTTATTGCAGCGAACTAATTGCATTCGTATGGTCTATTTTCTTACAATGCTAAACAAAGTATATTAGATTAAAGTAAATAAAGTGGTTTTATTATTCTGTATCACGTTTGTCTCTGTGGGGTTTATTTTATATGAGGGTTTATTATAGGCTTTATTTTCTCGATGCTTCTTTTGTCGCTTTTAGCTAAACAAATTGTTAAAATTTGTATTTATTCCTCAGCATTTATTTATGTATGTCAGGGCAAATAATATGAACAACATTAGAATTCTGTGTGACCACTAATTCAAATGTGGTAAATAATAAAATGAAATAGGATAAAAAATAAGAATGTAGATAATTATAATTTTGTCATTTTATATTTTCACATTATTAAGACTGCAGTATATAATTTTTGTAATAAATGTTCATTTTGTCTGTCAAAAGTCCAATGTTGCAATCAACTTACACACACACACACACACACACACACACACACACACACACACACACACTCTGCAGAAAACCTGAGTAACTAACAGAAGAAACAACAGTCAGCGTTTTCATATCGGCTCAGTAAAGCAACAAATTATTAATTTCAGAATAACCCGCAGCCTCTTCCTTACAGGCTATTTAATAACATGAAATATAAAGGCTATATGCGCTGCATCGATTCATTCATCAATTGATTTCACAGTCGTTTTGTTCCTTTGTTGATCTGTGTGGGGTTGCCCAACCGGAGTTTCGGGTTGCATCTGTGGGTACGATAAGCTGTGTGAGTGTGTTTGTGTGTGTGCGTGTGTGTGTTTGCGGTTTTGTTGAGATCGACCCTGCAGGAAGACTTACAGAGGTTCCGTACAAACCATCTGCAGGCTCTCGTTTCAAAAAGGCCCGGAGAGCTGGAGACACGACTTGTCATCAGGAGAATTTGAACATTGCTGTCTTCACATGCTGTTTTTTTATGTTTTTGTTTTTTTACATGACTCAGAGATGAATCATTAAAACCAAAACGAGACTAAACGTCTAATATACTTTACAGACTGAAACACTTGTCAATTATAACACCTCATTTAATCACGTATTGGCTTTTTAAAAAATCAACGAGTGAAACAAATTAGCAAGATTTGATATAATTTATATTCTCCTCTTTCGCCCCAAAATAGTGACACTTGGGTTTTTTCAAAATAAAACCATATCAATCATTGTAAGAAATAAGTGGTATCATCTGCCTCCGCACAGACATCTTTCTCTCAGTGTGAGTATATATTTTAACATATATTTTATATATGTTATATATGAGTATATATTTTAACATATATTTTAACAGTTAATCCCAATAGGAGATTAACTGACTTCTTGCTGTTTAAGAACCCGAACAGTCTTAACTTGGATATGTGACTTCACTTCCCTTTAATCGCGCGGACAATGTCCTTGCCTTGTGTTCTTAAACTGCACATTAAACAAGCCATCATGGGGCCTTTAATAACCGATGGCCTGTCAGCGCGTCAGATAAGCAGCCAGTCTTCGGACACCACCGCTGCTTCGACGCGCGCTGGACACAGATTTACAATCACGCTTCCAAAAAAAGTAATCCGTTACTTATTTCCCAAAGTATTAAACTCCTCACTCTGTGGGAGCAGCGACATCTGACACGTTACATCAGCAAAAAACAAACCTAGCCCAAAAAGCACACAATCACACCTAAATGTTTGCTCAGTGAGAATACAATCTGAGGAGGCTGGTGTTTGGATAAAATACGTTAAATGACATGACAAAAACGTGACAAATTATTCGTTGCATTAAAGACAGTGCATGTGTTCAGGAGCACGGAGCAGACCCTGTTTTTTTGGGGGGGGGGGGGTATCCCCGCGTTACATAATAGTGCGCTGATGCTCCATCGACACAATGTGCTCTCAACATTTTAATTGCTCAACAGTCTGCTCTTTGGAACCGCCGCTTCAGATTGTGGCGGGTCAAAAAGCCACCGTGTGATTTGTTTCTTCATCAGGCATGTTCACGCGCAGACCCACACCGTGCTCGACTCCAGAGCGCATGGAGGAATAAGGATATTTAATTATGATTATCTAAGGTTTTGGGCCCTTTGTGTTTTTTTTGTGTGTGTTTTTTTGCATGGGAAGGAGGGGTGCGCGCGGTGCCATTAACCCTTTGATGCTAGCCGCGTGCGTTCAGTCGACTCTGCCAGCAATTTGATTTAAAGGTCATTCTCTCCTATCGATCCGGTTTGGCGAGGGGCGACGGAGTAGCGTAGGAATTGATCATCTGAAATAGAAGAGACGGTATTCGAGACTGTACAGAGTCCAGACCTCTACTGCATTTATAATTGCCAGGCACGCCCCCCCCCCCCCCCCCCCCCCCCC
>NW_022280060.1:5173602-5178066 GCF_004355925.1 Anarrhichthys ocellatus
AAATTACATTATTTTGAATACTAAGGTAGACTCGGTCAGAACCGTGTGGGTGGGATGTATAATGAGCGGTAGGAGGTCACGCGACTGTGAACTTTAAAGTCGCCTGGTGCTGCTAATCCGTCTCTCTATCGCAGAACCTGAGAGGGGCTACTAAACCTCTCAGGATTTTAAAGTCAGTCGGCGCAAGAGCATGCGTTTATTAATCGTTCTGCTGCTGCGTGTTTATGAAGGGTGAGCCGTTAATGGGAGAAATGGTGTTGCATGTTGGAGGGGGGGGTGCATGGCTGCATGGCGCAGCTCCAGAGATGGAAAGCAGAGGCCGGGCGAATGGAAATCGATACAGATTCAGGGCTCGCCAGATCGGCCTTAACAATGTGGCGCAGACGCACTCTACACCCCGATCACATACACACAGGAGAGAAGAAACGGGGGAGGCGACACGACACGTACACAGGCTGAAGCTCGTGCTATGATATTGTCCTCGTGGTATGCCTGGATAAGAATATGAAGCTGCAGTCGTTTAGATGCAGTCTTCTAAACGGAATCAAGGGTGCATGTGTAGGAGTTTTCCACCCATTCATATATGATAACTTCCCACACGATGGATCCAATTATGAATATTCATATCAGCCTACATGAAGATTCATGCTAATTTAAAGTTGTAGGAATCGACCCCCCCTTCCCCCTCCACCAAATACAACCAGCCTCCTCATCCAATAATGATGCAAAGGCGTGAGATGTCATTTCATCTGGTTTGAGCCCCGCTGATCCCGGGATTTAAACAGAACAGCCTCGAGGTATAACCTCAAGAAAATGACTGTTGCTCTCCCACCGCAGGATTTCAAAGGCCATGCTTGTACATGCGTGTCTCGGTACTTGCAGCACACGTTGCTGTGCTTAACGAACAACGAGGCTCTAGAACCGCAGCTGCACTGTTTACACCCCCCCCCCCCCCCCTATCTTCCCCTCACACATCAATTATTAAAGTACCAATCGATCATTTCGCGGGCTAACATCAAGCCATCTCTTCATGAAAAAAGAAAATGTTTTAGATTAACCCGCATCAATCACATCGTGTTGCCCTATACCCAATTAAACCCATTATCCCGTCTTAAATGACCAAAAAGAAGATTATTTTTTGTGGCTCTTGGATATTTTTGGTGAGCATCCCAAAATAAGGACGACCCTCCAGTTTGTTTTCAGAAACAACAAGAAAATGAAGAAGATGTGATTTAAATGAAATGGCTTCGTGGACTGGAAAGTATGGGTGCGGGGTGGTGTGATTGACGCCATTGTGGATTGTAATATTGATCGATGGGTGGAAGCTGTTGGATGAAATAATGGTGTTTAGGGCCTACAAGAATGCTATTAGCTATGTATCGGTACAACTCCAGTTCACCACCTTGAACTGTCCTCAAAACAGAGAGGAGATCCCCGCAGTTCAGTGTGGATGGATGGGGCAGCACATTTCAGCACTCTGGACAGCGCCCTCAAACCGTTAAACTGAGAAAACTGACCTGCAGGAATAAACTCCCTCATACCTAATGATTTGTAGAGGGAAATTTAAAAAAAAAAAACAGTTTGTAGCCTCCTTTAGGTACCATGCACCATGACTATTTAATTAGCAGAAAAGCAATAATTAAAGCCCTCTCAAACCATCAACCCCGGCTTAAAGTTAAGGACATAGCATGTAAGGAAGGTTTACTGGTCAACTCAATAAAAATATATTTACCAAGGAGCATAGGCATTGCAGAGATGCACGCGCGGAGGGGATAGGGCGCAGTGTGTCTGGGTGGGGGGGGGGGTGGATTGCTTCAGGATTAGGCTCGTGTAAACTGCGTGTAGTCCATTGAAACATGAAAAGAGGCCTCCCACCCTCAACAATGTTTTTCATCCGTGGCCCTTGGGTCTTGACCTGCACACTCTGGCACGTGCTCCGGCCATTCAAATGGTAATAAACCAACTGCGCTTTTTTTAGGGAGAGGGGACCCTGGCATGCACCAAAATGAGAAATAGGACGCACCATTTCGTGGGGAAATACCGGAGGTTTGGTTCTATAATTGCATACTTTCTTTGGTCCACAGCATTTGTCTTAGGCGTGAATACTATATTATATTATAATATAGCATAGAATATTTTACCATATAACTCAAAGGCCCACAGGACAAATTAGTGAGTGCATTACACACAACAAACGGAACATGATTACAGCAAAGAAAAAGGTGTGCAATTGCATTTTTATTTTTTCAACAGCTGTCCTCTTCCCCCACTTTTCCGGCTCCCCCACTCCTCTGCTCCGGGGGAGAGACCAATGGGAGAGAGTGCTGAGGCGGGATAATTGATAGATGCACTGGCTATCCTTATCGATCAGGGCCGTATTGACCTGACCAAATACATTGAGATGGAGTGTGGAATTCAACACAGATGCAAAGACGAATTGTTTTCATCGTTAATGCGATCTTTAAATGCCTCCCCAACCTCGCTTTGCCCACGTATTTCTTATTTGTGCAGCTTTACAATGAAGTCGCCTATTTATTTGTACAGTATAGTGAACTGATGCATGCGCTTTAAGATGCTCCGAGAATAAGAGACATCCAAAGGTTAAAGCTTGCCCGGGTGCCATGAGTCTGCATGGGAAGAACACAATAGGTGGGACGCCTGTGGGTATTTGCCCTCGTTGCATTAGGAGATGTTCAGCGTGAAGGGCACACATTTCCACCCCCCCCCCCCCCCCCCCCCCCTCCCCCAACCAGGCCCATCTTTGCTCTGCTTTTGGTTTCAGGGGTGGATTGTCATGTGTGTGTGTGTGCAGACACTGGCATTTTCACATTAGCTAAGCAGGGCAGCTGCATTGATTTGTGTGACTGTGATGAATTTGGAATAGTAATTTGAATTTATTGATTGATGTGGCCGAGCGAGTATGGCCCAGCCTCACTTTCAGCATCACAAACCCCCCCACCCCCAAGTCCCACTCCCAGCCCACATGCTGCACCGAGGATAATGGTGATTTTAAATGCAATAAGTAAAATGTTGCTCCCCCATTTGCATACAAGTCATTTTGCCCAACTGGATTTTTATCTGAGACCTTTTGTGCAGGTTAATGCACAAAAGGCGCAGACAAATCTGCTGTTACGAAGCGGAAATATAACGTGAGTGGATACATAATAAAATGTATTTTACAATAGAATAAATACCATATATCGCGTGTAGCCCTAATTTACATTCTACAACAAAATACGCACGCACGTACACACACGCCTTAGGCGGCCCTGGGCCTGACCACATTATAATATGCAGTAGGTGTGCACTCGCAGGACTGTGCCACTCCAACATGTCAATTGAATTGGGGGGTTTATCCTGACGCTGGGTGTGGAAGATATAAAACCCCACAGCCCAATTAGCTTTAACAGCAGTGGCACTTAAAGAGACAATTGTGGAGTGTTTAAATCTTTATTTACCAGAACCCCACTAAATGCGCAAAGGAACAATTTACATGCCATTAAGTGCTTTTCAATAGGGCATTGACTGGAACTAAAATATGCCACTATATCTGCTTAATTGAACTGGTTGGCTGAAATACGACACAGAAGAGCTGATTGACGTTTGGAAGCGCGGCACGTCTAAACGGGGCCTTTACACAAACATCAATGAGAGGGGACCTCTCACTCACATCTGTTTTAACTCCACTGCGACGTCTCTCGTTTTCATTTACGTCCTGTTAATCAGGTGCTAAATGTTAAAGGGTTTAAGGAGGGTAGCTTTTAGTGTGATAATCTTTGCGCAATAAAACTCTAAACGATGGTTGGAAGACATGAAACATTCAGAAAGACAGTGCAGAAACAGCGATTGTGTCACAATTTGTTTCTTGCTGAACATAAGGGATGTCCAGACCTCTTTGCAATCTATGAGCTCAGCCCACACATATAATCTCACAAAGCACAATAATTCCAATTTCTTAGTGTTAGAGTCGCTAAACAGGCCTTGAACCAACTTTGGAGACGAGATACCCCCAGAGTGCTGAGGAGACAACACAAGCCAGAGAAAGACGCATCTGTTTGTGTCTCTCTTTCAGATCCAAATCGATCATTTATCAGTGTGCTGCTCTGAAAGGGGACGCCTGGACCTGAAATATTGATCCATAGGAGGTCATGCTCCCCCGACTCTTTGGCCAGGCCTCAGACGATCCTTGTTTGCGACGAAGCGCTTATTTGACAGGGGGAGTGCCAGATTACTACATCAAGTTTGTTTGATACTAATGAGTGCAAAGTAAAACGGAGTATTTGCGTTGCAGTGATCTCTCCGTGTATGTTAGCTTTAAGTACCAGCTAGAAGATGTAATCATTTTTGATCACATCCTGCTTTGATTTATTTTGTTTGGCTTCTTTCCGTGAGCGTTTTTGTTTGTGTGTGCGTGTGTGAGAGAGAGAGAGAGAGAGAGAGAGAGAGAGAGAGAGAGAGAGAGAG
>NW_022280060.1:5178076-5227949 GCF_004355925.1 Anarrhichthys ocellatus
GAGAGAGAGAGAGAGAGAGAGAGAGAGAGAGAGAGAGAGAGAGAGAGTGAGAGAGAGAGAGAGAGAGAGAGCGAGAGGGAGAGAGTGAGAGAGAGAGAGAGACACAGAGAAAGCGAGTAAGCGAGTGAGACAGCGTGAGAGGGATGTATACCTCCATGCTGTACTCGTGCGTAAAACCGCATGTGTGCGTAAGAACAAACACATCTGTGTAGACTGCGTTTGCACCTTTTGAGAGATGCGTCCTCCCTTTTGTTTATATCACCTCCAGTGTTGCACAGCGTCTGTTTATACTATCATGGATTGTAGCATCAATCAAAATATAGATTTCCCCCAACATTTAACACCCCAACTGTCATGATGAAGTTGTACTCGATACAATCGACTAATAACTTCTAGTAATGTCTGTTTGAGCAGCTATTGACAGTCTCGCCACATTGACTTCTAATTGATCCCTCCACATCACTCAGGTTGGGAGCTGTCTCCTCACTCACCTGCAAGCCTGAGCGCCGACATCCGCTGGAACTCGGGCTCCTGGAGCCACTTCCACATCCTCCTGAACGTCTCCCGGCCAGACTTGAGTTTACTCCACGGTTTAGGGTTCCGCAGCAGGTCAGACAGAGTTCCCTGGGACCGGCACAAGATCCTCTGAGCAAAGATGGCCTGGGGGATGCTGTAGCGCTTGAGCTCTGCCGTTATTCGCTGTGCCACCTCCTTGGTGTTTATCTCCTCCACCTGCCCTGACCCACCTCCCTGCCCTCCTCCCACCACCGTCTGCCTGTCCCGATCTGACAGCATGGACCCGTTTGCCTGAGAGTGCGGATGGCTGTGATGGTGTAAGCCGTTCAAGGATGTCATGAGCCCGGCCCCGTGGCCCCCGAGACCCCGGGCCAGGTGCTCCTCGCCCCGGGACAGCATGGCTGCGTGGGACTCGAAGCCCCCCGAGGAGATCATCTTGTCATTGGAGAGGTGAGCTCCAGGACCGTAGGCGCTGAGAGTCTGCTGGGAGCTGTGCAAAGACCCGAGACCGTTGGACAACGGGGACAGAGACTGCCCCATGCCGGACATGTCTTTGGGGTAGTGGCCGTAGAGGTTACTCATGGAGGCCAGGCTCCGGTCGTCCCTCATCAGGGTGAAGCTGCCGCTGACGTTCCCGGCCGCGAGTCGCTGGTGCGCTGGATGATGGTGAGCGTGGGCGTGAGCGTGAGCGTGCGGGTGTGGATGGTGAAATTTCTCCGAGACGGTGGATATGGGGGGCAGGTGCTGCAGCGGCGTCAGCGTGGTGTAGGTGCTGCTCAGGCTCATCCCGGAGTCGCACGACATGGTCATTGCCGGATGCAGGGGGCCAGATAAAGCGTGGTCCGTGCGGTAGTCCCCTGCTCCCTCCAGTATCGAGGCCATGCTGGAGACCATGGCTGACCGTCCGTGCGACACCAAGTTCCGATGCGACGCCGACGACTGGCGCGCGTGCGGGGAGTTCATTAAGTCGTTCGTTTGATGGGAGTGAGGCATGCCGTGCAGATTTCCAATGTTTTCCATTGTAAGCTCCATCGTTGAAAGGATCTTTATTTCCACCCCTCTCGCCACTCTCTCGCGCTCTCTCCCTTCGCTTCTCCCCCTCTCTCACCGTCGCTCTATCTCACACTCCTTTCCAATAAATTTTGAACGATCTCAAAGCCAAGCCATTGATTGTAGTTGCCTCTCTGCAGTCAATCCAGCATGGTTTTAAAAGATCGGGTCCCGGCCACCACACAAACTGCGCCGCAAAAAACCTCTGCTTCAGTGCGTGAAGGTGTCTGCGCCTGCCTGGATTTCTTTCGCTGTAGAGCACCTTCTACTATACCCAAAGCCCCGCTTCGCTCTCTGTGTGTATATTGACGTGGCTGCGCTCATGTTAAGATGAGCCCGAGCCTGTGCGCATGTGCGCGCCCCCGCGGTGTGTCCGCGCACTCTTGTCTGGGGCCAACCTGACGTCACTGGCCCCGATGTCATGGGGGTTGTTCATGTTGCGCGCTGGACCTCAAATCCCAGGAAAAAAAAAAAAGATTGCATTAGACACTTGTGAAGATAAAACACAGAAGTGCAGTGTGTGCAACATTTACACTCAGATGGATAAGATGGACTCGCGCCTTGTTTTCTCTGATAAAAGCGTTTGACACGGCGCCAGCAGCACACGTGATTCCTCTGTTGAAGGTTAAATATTAATTGACGTGTCACATCGGGCCACGAGTGTAATGAGAAAACCACAAGTTATCTCGAAGAGGTCACAGCTCTCAGCCTCCGCCGTGTATCTTTATTCATTAAATTGAAGATGCCTCACGTCTTGATGCAATTGTTGAAATAATTGCCGTATGTGCAATGATGTAAATGGAAAATTCTTTAAGAGATTGAGATTCACAGCTCCAGACTGTGTGGATGACCTCTGACACGTTTTAAATAATAACCACCCTGCTTATGAAATTCCATTTGCGTCTCTCTTTAATCTGAAAAGTATACGATCAAATCTTTCTGACGGGATATCGCCGTTAACTTTCACTCATAACTTCTTCTGAGTGTTTTTTAAATTTTTTTATTCCTTCATCAAATGTTACTGAAGAAATCTGTCGAGATCATCTCCTCGAGGCTTTGACCCCTTAACATCTTTGCTCCTCGGATTCAGGCCACGATACAAAAACTCACAGAAACTCTCCCATAATGTTTCGCGTCTCACAAAACTTCTATATCAAACTTGCTGCTCGCTGACGTCAATCCAGGTCAGCAATCCATCAATGTCAAAGTATGTATGGATCAGAAGATGCATCGATAGGCTGGTACCTATTGCAGTAGCCCGCAATATGGATGCGATATACAGCAGCAGGTTGAGATCGAGGGATTGGATTCTGTAAAGGGCTGTCGAGTAAGTCACGCGTTTTGGGTGAAAGCTGAGCGTAAATATAGCTTCATTTATCGGTATTGCTTCCTGTGATGGGGTGGATGCAATGTCACGAGCACATGCACAGTCCATGGCAATATAGCCAATATTAAATTAGTTAAAAGTGACAAGGCTGCAATACAGCTTCTAATTTAGTGGACTAGTTTGATATTGCATCTAATTTGCTTTATGGTGTTTCTTGCTATTGTGTCCCCATATGGCCTAAAATAAATTACAACTATCTTACACAGCCTATAGCCTCACAAACATAAGGTATTTACTGCAGCGTTGTATCTGTAATTGTCCAGCACGTGCAGCTGTCTTATAGGGTGAGATCTACTGAGATGTGTAACACATGAGAGTGCTATAAAACTGTAGTCACAACATCAACACCTCTGTGACGTGTTTTAGATATGTTTGAACACAAGTGTGTCTCTTCAAGTGTGGCTTGTGTGTGTGTGTGTGTGTGTGTGTGTGTGTGTGTGTGTGTGTGTGTAACCACAGCAGCCCTCAGTAGGCCTTAAGTTGCTCTGTGAACTATATGCAAACACCTGGCATTTACACCGATGTTATGTAAAATGAGGCCATTAGGATTTCGACCCGGAGCTGCAAGGAGGGGGGAAAAATAAGTCCACGAATCCAGGAAGTGGCATCACTAATCATGTGCAAATTGCATAAAATAATTTCCCTGACCAGTGTTTACCAACAGTTAGGTCAAGGCCATCCATAACTCTACTGATGAATTGTGATATCAGCGGCCTTGGCACACGGCTTCTCTCTGTACCCCCTCCAAATAATGAGCCTAAAAACTGTGTCTTTGCTGATTGCCAACGGGGGATGGTGGCTTTTGGCTTGTGCCATCAGGAGAACAGCAGTGTCCGCTTGGGTTAATGTCCCTGTATTGATCCCAGCAACCACTGCTATCGAAAATGAATTACCGAAGCCCGCACAGCAGCGAATCCGTCATCTGTGCTCAGCCAGCCGGCCAGAGCAGCTTATTGGTCGCGGTGGTGATGGATGTTAACTTTCATTGCTGGCTCCTTGCTCCTAATTCACCAGGGTTTACAACCCAAAACAGCGCGCTGAAAAGTTTTATACTTTCACCAAGAACTTGTAAAACTTCCTATACCAGTATTGTTGTTTTATACTCTCTCTGGGCTCCGCTGCACCACGCGAGGTCAAGTTAACACCAAGCAGATGCAACAAAAAAAACAGCTAAAACAGCATGCAGGGTCAACAGGGCGTGGGGAACTGATCAGCCTACTTTTCCCATTTTCAATCAATGTTGTTTTCTTCTATTTTATGCAGCTTGGTCAAATCGTTCATTCAGTCAGCTAAAAGAAAATAAAAAAACAAAGATAGCTAAGTAAACCCAGCTAGTTCCCCCTGCTCAAAAAATAAAATCCATGTGTCCGCCTAGAGCTCAGTTTTAATTTGTATTTTAATGTAGTGTTTTCTGATACGTAAATAAGCATATCCTATGGCGAATACAATATGAAATATTAACTGTGTCGATATCTGCGGTGTGACTGGGGCGATGCCGCAGAGACCCGGTGATTCATTTCATATTAATAACAGCGGGCGAGGCGGTGGCCTCAGCACCACGTTGGCATCGACTTCACACACACACACACACACACACACACACACACGCACACACACACACTGCAGTGATATCTTTTTAGTGTTTTAATTTATTTGTTAATAAGATAAAAGTTAATAATTGCAATAGGACTTTGGTACAACTCGGTGCAATGTGCTTTCAGGCTCACCATCATGCAGTCTTTTATGAGGCCCAGAGCATTTTCTTTTTATCTTTAAGCACTGCTGTCGTTTGCTGATCAACTAATCAATGCTGAACCCGGAGCTTCGCTCAATGCATTTCTGAAGGATCGATGGCGCCCAAAATGCATTCTGCTGAAATGGTTTAAGTTATAGGTGCATCCTGTTGTGTGTTTGACCTGTGTCAACAGGCAGTTTCATTACAGGAAATGACCACATAGCACTCAGCTGGAAAGTTTAAGCTGAGCTTTTCATTTGGCTGAGTGCTGCACACTCTCAGTGCAAAAGACACTTTAAATTCAATCTATATTTACATACGATCTGTAGCCTATTGTAAATGTTTAGTATTAGTAGTAGGCTACAATTATTATAGAAAGGTATGTGTAAATATATAATAATTAAAAAACTTCATGATTTTACAAAAGAACATATTTTTATTCAGCAATTGCCCAATTTATTTGCTCAACCCCCCCAATGCTATTTGTATTTAATTGTATTTATATTAAACACAGTGTGTTAATGAGACGTGTTTCTCCTGGGTCAACTTCTCCCGTGTAAGCGTATGTATTTTCCCAGGAACCACTCGATAGAGACAGACTAATCTTTTCATGACTTCTTGAATGACTCCGTGGCTGATGCATCACGCTTAATGAATTCTAAAGTATATTTACTTGAATCTGGCTATTGGCAAAAGTTAAGCAGCAGTGTTTAGTAATGTCGAATTGATCAGGCCTCAGAGAGAGTCAGCGGGACGGGGCGCTGCTGCTCTCATCCCAACACACACACACACACACACGCACACACACACACACACACACACACAGTGTGGCCTTGTTGGGGGAAAAACTCAACATCTGCCTTGTTTGCATGTGGCTCTACTTTAAGTAACTCTGTGTGTGTGTGTGTGTGTGTGTGTGTGTGTGTGTGTGCGTGTGTGTGTGTGTGTGTGTGTGTGTGTGTGTGTGTGTGTGTGCGTGTTATTTACATGAATAACATTAACACATATGCAGGATTAAGTGTAAAAATACGCTCATAATTCTCATATAAATTGAAACTATTGACCACGTTAAACACTAAAACTCAGCAGGGTGTTTTTTTTCTGTTTCTGTTGGGCGAAATATTGCCGAGTTAATTCTTTTAACCTATGGCTTTGCCTTCAAATGTTTTCTACAAACTTTCAATATAGGCTACAGGCTAAATCAATGTCACCCTGCATTTCGAATGTTACCTGTTTGTCCTGTTAAATCTTTAAACGGCAGCCTACTGTTAAAGCTGCTTGTTTCACAGTCAGGGCTGTATTTTAAAAGGCCTAAATGTTGAAAGGAAGAAAAAAAAAATCACTTGTGTTTGTAAAGCGTTTCTCTGCAGTTTGTTAAGGAATTAGTGTGTTGCCACGGATTATTATTTAGGCTGCATTTGCATTTGAAAGCGCCCAGCAATAGAGGACTGTGGTGATCAATAGCCCTGGTGCCATATCGATCCATCCGCAGTCTGATCGATTGGCAGAAAGAATTGGGCGCACACATCTCTCTGCTCTTGGTTTCACTCAAAATGGAAGTCAATTTATGTAGAAACAGGATTTAATACAGCAGTGGCCTGTTCGTGTGCGTGCGTGACGACTCTAAAAATATTTAGGACAACAGGTGCCAAATAAGCCTGGCATGCCCTCCAGAAGACTGCAATCAATAATCGACAGGGTAAGATTTCTCTTGATATATTTATATTTTTAAATAGTTGTAATATAAATCACGTGGAGATATATTTAGAGGATAGTTTAGGAGGGAAACCATCCCAAAAAAGAAACACGTGTCTGTTTAAAAGAAAATATGGAACTGAAAAATGGAGGTTATAAATGTTGCAGCTTTTATTTTGTTAGTTTATTGTGTGCGCTTATTTCCTCTTGGATCTAAATCTAGTTTGCTTGGTTCAATTTGTCGAAGGACAAATGTGTTCAAATAAAGGTTCCCTTCTGTATGTGTCGTGTAATGTATCGAAAAGAAACGCAATTTGAGACAATAACAATTTGGAAAAAAATAAAATGCTTTCGTCATAAAGGTCATTTGAAACACTCTCAGATATATTTTCATTCTGACAAGTTGTTTTCGGAATAACCATCACTCAGGTGTGTTCACATGATGTCACTGCAATCAATAGAGCTACTAATCACGAACACATTCAATATAATATCGATCCGATTGGGCTGGATTACTAAATGTTATACGGATTAACTCGTTTTTTTCAGTTTCTCTCGGACACCTCAACTTTAGCAGGCAAGGCCTCAGAGTGCTAATGAGACGGTTGGATACGTGGTGTGTTGACAGCACACAAAACAATATTAACAGGATAAGACTTGATAATCAGGCTTTTATATTGTTTTAATTTTAGTCTTTGCGGAATAAAAATAAAATACCAAAGTTAAAATATAATACCACTATTATTATTCAATTTATCAATGTTATAATGGAGCACTTAAAACAGCCGAAATATGAATGCTTTTTAATCTACATTTAAACAATATTTTAAATATGTTGAGGAAAAATTCCCAAAATGATAGTGAGAAAAATAAAACACCTCTGTGCCTTATCCACATTTGAATGCCAACAGAGAGAGCATTTCAGAAGACTTTCAATTCTATTATTTATTAATTATATTAGTATGTTTGTGTGTGGGGGGGGTTACATCTTATGTTTCATAGTATACTATACTCTGTGTGTGTGTGTGTGTGTGTGTGTGTGTGTGTGTGTGTGTGTGTGTGTGTGTGTGTGTGTCATTTCCTATTGTAAACGATAGGCTAGTTGTTGCAGAATTGTATTTCATATTTAAATAAACCTTATGTACATGTTTAGGAATCCCTGTTATATTATATATATAAATTGTATGTGTGTAAATATGATGATAGATGGAGTACATATTTTTAAATTGAGGAAAAGTCAATTGACTCTGGCTGACCAAATGCAAATGAACAGAAAGTGCTTTAGACCCATTTTGAATGTTTTGTCTTGTGTTTACGATCCATCAGTTGTCTCGTGTTCAACTGACGCTGCAGGAATGTGTGTGTGAATGCATTTAAGTGAAAGCTATCACACATCAAAATAACTCACAGTACACGTAGTCCATACGTTTAAATTTATATTGTAGATTCTTGGTTCTGCACACACACACACAACACACACATTTCCTTGGTTTTACATTCTGGATTAAAGAGATCAGTTTTCAAATGTGGCTGCATATGATAGCGTTGATCCGAGGCCCTAATATCTATACATTTATTCAGCTTCATAGATCGTAGATTAGAATGATTATGGATTGTAATGTGCATGTATTATCTCACAAGCTAAGAGCATTATTCATTGTTCTTCTCTCCCTGCCCTCCTGGTTTTAAACCACACAGCTTTTTCCCCTCTTAAGTACTGCTAACGCTGGGTTTATTAGGCTTAAATAATAGCCTACACATCTTCCTCAAAGGGGATCAGACATTAAGTGTAGATCAAAAGGATAAGGTCTTAAAAACAGAACAATGCTTCTTGCTCGATGCTTATTCGTATTCCCATATGCATGTTAAGGCAGGGATTGTGCATAGACCACTTTAAACAGCTTTTTGTTGCAAATTATATTCATGCAATCAACAATGATTCTCATGGCCACAGGGGTTTATTATATTCCACACATTTTATTGTATTCATTTTGCACCAAAATAACAGTTTTAATTTGGTATTTTCTTAAAACGTGTTTATTATAATTCTGCAGCTTTTTAAAGTGACATCATTGGAATCTGTGGATGTGGATTGTTTAAAAAAAACACACAAAAAAACCCCCAGTAAGAACACTTTGTGTATGAGCCAAAATATCCTGGAAGTTTTTTCTTTCTTTCTTCTTGTTTTTCCTCCGTGTTGTGGAAACAGAAAACAGGAGGCGTAGATACATTTAAAGTGCAGGCTCGCACCAGTGTGTGCTTTTGTATTTTCACAGAGACGGCTCACTGTATGAAACGGTGACACAGCTTCAGGGAAAGTGATGGACCGCTCAGTCGGATTTGTAACGTTCACATACACAGAACAGAACCGGTGACCTACTGCTAGTCATCCTGGCTCTGATATCAAACATTTTTCGGTGTGCTACAACTGCAGCACATGTTTTTTTGAGATGATATAAATAGTGAAAAATCTCTCTGCCAGTATCGTTCTGCTGTCTTGTAAATCTTTTTTTATTTTCATCAGTCGAGTAGTGAAACCTCACAGTCTGAGTATAAAAGGGAAGCATGTATCAGTCAGAATAAATGTGGAATCAAGTACAATTGGCTTTTGCTTAACCCCCCCCCCCCCAACCACCACCACCACCCATACATGCCCCCCTCCTCCCCCTCTTCCTCCCACCCCTCCCCTAGTGAAACTCCCACCCTCCACACCCGATAGAGCACACGTTGCTAAGCGACAGAGGGAGAGATGGATTGAGGAGACATAGTCGATCAATTCTACAGAGAGGGAGAGAGGAAGGGAGGCATGGGAGAGAGAGAGAGAGAGAGAGAGAGAGAGAGAGAGAGAGAGAGAGGAGGGAGGGAGGGGAGAGGAGGGGAGGACAGAATGCAGAGTGATTGCAGTCGCACTGAGGCTCCAGTTCGGGCTGAAGACGCTCTTTTGAAACATCTATCTTTGTTAACTGTATCGTGCCTCCGAAAATAAATCCATCTCTGCAGCTGTCCACCCTTCCATCTTTGTCCAAGTGCTTTACTTTAATACTTTTATCACTACAAATTACAGTCCGCACAAGCAGCCTGTATTTAATATTCCCTCACTCAAAAGAGAGTTAATTGTATATTGCATGCACTCTTTCTCTCCGGGCTCCCTCTCTTTCTCCATTAGTCACTGCTGCGCACACACACACACACACACACACACACACACACACACACACACACACTCACACATGTGCACACAAACATGCAGATGCCTGGCAATACCACGTACCCCTCTGTGTGTGTGTGTGTGTGTGTGTGTGTGTGTGTGTGTGCAGAGCTGGGTGTTGAGCGCATCGACTGAGTATCGATCCCACCACTCACCTCCCTGCAGTCAGCTCTTGTCCTACATAGCATGCCCTGTCTGATTTCTCCCTTAATGGCTTTTATCCAGCTCCAATCTTTATTTAAACTGAAAAGTAGGAATTAGCACCCACTTCTATCCTAGTCTCTCTTACCTTTTCTTTTCACTGTCATCTCAGAGCAAGTATCGGCAACTATCGCTCCACTGACCCTTCTCCTTTCCTCCCCTGGCTATGATTGCATTCCCACTTGGAAATGTGCAGTACAGTATGTTAACTTGACTTCCTCCTGGTTTCTCAGTGTTTGGTGCTATTTCTTTACGTGCATCATAGACGTAGGAATGCAATTAACAAAGATTTCTATTGTCGATTAATCCTTCGAATATCACTCATGGATTAAGAGTGTGGGCTGTAAAATGTCAGAAAATGACAGGCTCAAGGTGACATCTTCAGATGTGTTGTTTTGTCCGAACAATAGTCCAAAACCACAACGATGCTCAATTTACAATCATATCAGATAAAGAAAAGCAGAAACCTTCATTTTGGGGCCATTTTTGCTTGAAGAACGACTCAATTGATACCTGTTGTTTTTCTGTGGATCACATATCGATTGAAGGATGTAGGTTCACCTTTTCAAAAGTTTTTATTAAAACAATAATCCCACATGTATATTGAAGAGTTATTGGTGACTTTAATAGTTTCTTTATTTCTTTAGTTGTGCATGTAATAAAACAAAAGTGAAGAAATATACAATATCGAAGGAAAATGCACAGGTGGGATGAAAAAAACCCCCAGAGGGCTTGGAAAAGAAACCCACCTAACTCTTAAAAACAGACAGCTGTATATGCTTGCCAATAATTTACAAACAGACATAATATTTTTTTAATATCTAAAAGAAAAAAACTGATTTTCCAAACAAGAAATACTATAAAAAGACAAAGGAAGAAAATAAATAATCGTTACAATTACAAATATTTGCAGCGCTTTCATACACTGTATCATACCTAATTTACATGGTACTGTACTCCGTCAAGGGAAGTCCATATTGGATGTGAAGAAACGCCTTTTAGTTCAATGTATAAGTGACGAGGGACCAAAGTCACGGAGCATCCTTGAGTTCAGTCAAAGACAACATGACGCTTCAGCAATTCTTTCAATGCACTTAAGAGCGAAATTGTGAACCCTTCCTTTGACGGTTGCAGCTGTATACACACTGTATCCGTGTGTTATTTGAATTAAACTTCATTGATCAATTCTAAACGGGGTCGTGAGACAATTCAAGTTATTTAAGATGTTTGCATCCTCATGCTGGATTGTCATGGCAACAGGGCAGACATCTCGGCCCTCAAATGAGCGGCATTTATTCTGCACAGACTACTTTTCATATTGATGGCCTTTCCTTATTGTGATCAGCCAGCCACAGCCTTGGGAGGAACCCTCTGCGTGCCGTCATCCCTTTCGATTTGATTTGATTTGTTGCTCATAGAGGGAAGTGATGGGAGAGACTCTTATCTTGGCCGAGCAGAAACAAGCCGTACCAAATCAGACACATCGGACTATCTGTGCTGGCACACACAATGGGGATTAATTGATCCCCTAATACCACAGATAAATCAATTCCTTCCTTCCCCCCCCGAGCTCTCTGGCCAATTGGACAGCCCCGCCATTTGATCAACAGAGCATCTCTAGCCAATGGGAGGAGGGTTGCGGGTTGACTGACAGCGGCACAGAGGTGAGCCCGGAAAGAGGTTATAGGGAGAAGGGAGTCCATCGGAAAGCCATCGGCAGCAGGAGGGAAAGCGAGGGCTGCGGTGTAGTCCGAGTGCACAGCAGATCCACAGAGAGCACAAACATACACAGAGGTGGGGCAAAGCTGCATAATACGGTATTAATAGCACCGCTGGGTTGTTGTTCAATAATTTGGGCTTGTGCGAGGACTGAAAGAAGATAGGGCTCATTTGAAGATGTGGAAAGCAGACGGAGCAACACGTGTAGATCAACAAAATATCAAAATGAGAGTTTTAGATAACATCAATTTGTTCTTGGCGTTGCACACCCTCAATAAAACACGTTATCAACACGTCTTTTTGAAGCCATGCTCGTTGCACAGACCTCCATCCCTTGGTCAAGACATCAGCCATTTTCTCACAGTTACCCCATCTTATCTCCACCTTCGTTTGATCCATCTCCATTAGGCTCTCCCTTACACAGCCCACCACCATCATTCTCACTCTTTCACTTCTTTTGTATCTCTCCCACCCAATCTTTCTCTTATCAGCACCTTGGCATTTCTGTCTTTCCCACAAACACTGTTTTCCTCATACAGCTCATATAATAACAGGCTAAAAATATGCCTTCTTCTTTCTTTCTTTTTTTTCTTCCCAGTATTGATTTTGCCCGTAGCATTGTCTATGGAGAGAGAGAGAGAGAGAGAGAGTGAGAGAGAAAGAGAAAGACAGAGGGCGGGGCGGGGGGAGAAATGAAGTAGAAACAACTGGAAAAAGAATTACTTTCTATTTATGTGGTAATGCGCTCACCTTTCCTATTTTACTTAAGTGGAGAACCATACTCTGCTTTACTTCAGTGTAATACCTTTCAATTTAAAGGTAACTGCATTTACTGAGATCCTTTCTCAGCAGCTTTCACCACTCAACCTCACAGAGCAGCAAAGCACTCACACGCTGTACGCTTTTAATAATAACCCGCTGAAATTAGAGAAACCTTACCATTGCAAACATGCTCCAGATCAGCTTTTCAGGGAAAATGGTTGGCTCTTTTGGCACTGGTGTGTAATGGGAATGGAGAGAGTTGATCAATAGGCTATTGATCGTAGCTGGCCAGAGTCTGGGGAATTGAGAGTGAGAATAGAGGGGAGTTAGGGTGGGGGTTGGCTCCAGGTTGAATTTTTAAAATGCTCTATTTCAGAGATGACAAATAGTCTATTTGAAAAGGGAGAGACAAAGACAGAGCGTCATAAAGAGATGGAGAAAGAGTCTCTGCTTGCTGTGCTCTCTGAGCAGAGAGCTGAGACCTCCCTGTTTCCCAGAAGTTCCAGTGTTTTGGACGAGAGCTGCTGAACTACAAAGACAAAGGGAGCAGGGACTTCTCAGGCTACAGTAGCTGGTGTGCATTCTAGCTGGAGGAGCAGGAGGGGGGCTTATTATAAAAAAAAAAAAATCCTTCAGATCTAGAAGCAGCACACAGACGAATGGTTTAAGCCAGAATCCTGCAGCTGACGTTACATTTATCCTAAAATCTACACTCAAGCTACACATTTATGCAGATCGTGTTCTCTTCAGTTCTTGAATTCTTGCCAATATCTGATTTCTTTGGCCACGTCTTTACACCAAGTTTTAAAAAGCGAGACATTTCTGAAACCTGAGTTAACACTCAAAGTCACCAATATTAACTTCAAATATAAACCTAACCTGCAGGCGCAGGACACCACCAGTACCTTTTCCCTCTTTGTAGACACTGAAGAGGGTAAAACGAGTATGCAATCTACAGTGCAGCGTGTACTGGCAGTCTAGAAACCCTGAAAATACCAATTGGTGCATTTAGATCAGTGTTGTAATGGCAGGTATCCAAATCATATCTTTTTTTTTTATAATTCCCCATTATGCCACATACTTGTACTGTCCATAAATTAACGCTCTCATATATATTTGTTTAAAATACACTTTGAGAACAGTTTTTTAGAGGAACAGGCGTCAAAACAGAACAGTAAAAGAGAAACCACAAGCTTTTCCTCAGCATAAGGGAGCAGAATCATACTGTAATATGAGGCAGGTTATTTTGAGTGTGCCAGTTATAGGCTTGTGTGCATAAGAGAGTACTTTTTTATTTAAATCTGACAAACAAGGCGTGAAGATTATATTCCTGCTTCTTAAAAATCATGTGAACGTCCAACCGCACCATTCAATAATCCAACCAATGTTCCTGCTATGTTAACATACAGGCTTGTAAACATGGGGAAACAAGCTGGAAGTATCCATTTTGAAGGTGGCTCAACTCAACTGCAGGCAATGGAAAGCAGTTAGAGCACTGCTCTGTAAACACCCCTGAGAGAAACCTATACCTCAGTAAAAAATTCAGCTGTAAATAATGTATTGAATGCAAACTTAAGGTCCACAGGGAGATATGGATGAGCTCATTACTCTTTTAGTTCGCTGGGCTTTTACATAGTGCGCACAGCTCTCAACAATCTACTCCAGATGCTCCCTCTCTGTTTTGATTTAAAGATGCTTTTACCTGCGGATATTGTTATGGATATAGGTATTGTTTTTTACTCTCCACACATCGCCCTGAGGTTTGAAGGCTGTTAACTCATGCACCCACCCACGTGCTCTGTGCCCTGTTAAGGTTAGTGTATGTGTGAGTGTATATGTGTGTGTGTTATCTGTGCCGGTAGTTGAGGTGAATATGCGTCCCGCGTCTGTGTGCCCTGTCCGGGGATGCATTGATCTAGAGGCAGGATGTCAAACATTTTAACGCTGATCTTGTCCTTGTTATTGCCTCGCACAGCCGGGTTGTTAATGCATTAAAAATCGTTTGTCCCTATCTTTCCAAACGTATCTCGCCCTACTGCCCTGAGCAACACAAGAATACCCCTCCGCTGTAACATACACACCACTCCCGCCCCTCCCTCTCTCCCTCCCTGCACCCTCTGTTTCTAACCACGTCCTTCCATCCTCCGTCTCAATCAATCTTTACGACACCCGGTTGCATCTCTCTAATGTTTCCGGACTTGACTGTATCCCCGTTCAAAAATTCTTAATTAAGCCCGTTCTGTATGTTTACCGTTGGGCAAATTACAATCTGACAGGGCTAATAAAACAACATTGGCGAGAGGAGGCCGAGAGGAGCATGTGCTATGACCCTCACCTCTTTCACCCGTCTCTATCTCCACCTCAGCTTATCTCCCTCCATCCCCACCTCGCCATATCTCCCTATTTTCTACCTCACAGGTTTTGAGGAGGAAAGGGGAGGGGATGGGAGGAAGAGGCGCTGGTTTGGCACCAGTTGGTCAGGGTCTTATAGCCATCGCTGTCAACGTGACTGTTTGTTTTAAATGCTCACATGTCATTACGCTGACATATCTTGGTAATGCCATTCAACCTACTTGCTTCTCATCTCTTGATTATTAAGATTCATGAAGCTGCCTGCCTGCATGTCAACTCTTACAGATATGAGTCATATATCTAGGTTCACATCAGCATCTTTCTTCATTTAGGTATTGACTCATGCACTGTTCTCACATGCTGCAATCCATAGCCCACACAGTGTGTGTATTACATCTCTATTTCTGTACAGTTTTGTCTGCTCACTTGAGAACTGCCATTTGCTTTATGCTAAAGCATGATGGAGAGGGCGGCCGTGTCACAAGGAGCTCTTCGGCTGCTTGGCCTAATGTCAGACACAGAAGAACCCAGCTGCATCAAATAAAATGACCTTAGTAATTGTGACACGCACATAAACAGTATGTAGAACCACAGGAGTGACGCAAGGAAATCAAATGCCAAATAGAAGAGTTATTACAGCGAGAGCGCTTCTGTGACCAAAATCAATACGGCACACTAATTCTACGCAGGTTTTGAGTATGTGGTGTGTTCATACTAGATGAGTGACGAGAGGAAGTCCTTTAAACTCAAACTACACTGCATGCATACTAAATAGGGTTGTGTTTCAGTATGCGGTCAATGGACAATATTATCCCACCATGCCGTGCATGGTGACATTACAAAGTTGCTGTTTGGCAAGTGAGGTTAAGGCTAGGGTAGGGTATTTTGAAATTCTCTTTACATCCAGACAGTAATCAACAAATCAAACACTCTGACAGAAAAAGAAGAAAAAATATCTCTGTATCTGGTAGCAGGACTAAGTGCTTCCAATCATTTAACTGCATCAAACTGTACATGGAGCACACATCCACCATAGTCCATGAAAAGGTCGGTAAGAGCAACTCTCGGGCTATGTTATCCTCGCATAGAAAGTCTGTTGGAATTATTTTGCTCTACAGGGTATTAAAGTGTACACATTTTTTCACTAAACTGATCTGGTACTGAATTTATTTGGTCAAGTTTAAGATATCCACTTACTTTGGGAACTACTTTCTATCAAAGGAATAGTTGTCATGTATAACAGCATGTTCTAGTTGGAATAAGAGAGACAATGTTCTTAGAATGGTTCCCATATGGTCCCATAAAGATCCCTGGTTTTCGCCAGGCAGTCCGGGTTCAACTCCGGGTATGGGAAGCCTGTTGGTTTCAGCTTCTGTTGCTAAGGGTCTTCCATGCAAAGGGAAGAATTATCAGTAGGAATTTTGCGCAACTACTCAATTGATCGATTGATAAGTCGATTAAACGTTGCTACCCTCGCTAGTCGGCACCAGAAATGCAAGTCGGTTAAACATATTATTATCTTATCAATGGACTTATGCTGTCTCAGCTGTTGCTGTGGAGTGGATCAGCTTTCCGCTCTGATATGAACTCATCAGCCGCTCCTGACTCACTTCGACCTCGTCACGTTCTCCCGGCCCCCGCCTGCCACGACCTCCTGAATCCGAAAGAGCGGCCGGGTTCAGCAGTCAGTCTGGTTCTCTCCTGATCAACTGGATTGGCAAGCAGCCCACTGAAACCAGCTCCGGCTAGAACATATGATACAGACTAAAGCTAGTGACCTAGCGTGCTATGAATAAACAAAGCGGGCTAATGCCAGATAGCTCAACAAATCAAACTTGCACGCCAAGATACTAATGGTATTGTCAATACCAAGCCATGACTGTTCTTAGACCACAGCCCCCGTTGGCGTTTCATCAAAACCAACACACACTGGGTTCATGAGGCGCATTCCTAACCGGACAACAGGAAAAATGTGATGAACAATTTCAAATGTCTTATAATCTACACAATCATTTTACAGACAAGCCTAAATGCACTGTGTTGATTGTTGTTGATTGTTGTTGATTGTTTAATGTTATTCACCACCCACCGTGACAAATTCCTTGTATGTGAAACATACATTGGCAATAAACGGTTCTGATTCTGATTCTAAATTGTGCTCATATTTGTGGAAAAAGTGTTTTCTTACTTTTAGACCAGTCGACTAGTTTAAGTTTAGACTTCCGTTTAAACGTCAGAGAAATTATTTGTTAGAAACTGCCCTAATTATCAGGCATTTCTTACAGGTTTGGTGGTTCAGTTCCCAGCTCCTACTTGGCAAATGTCAAACAGTCCTTGAGCAAGACACTGAACACCAACTTTCTCCCCAAATGTAATTCTCCACTGTTGTGAGTGCCACAAACTAAATTCCATTCACCTTCATTGTATTGGGGTGGCATCAAAAATCTCAGAGGCAGACATTTTAAAAACCTAAACAAATAAAGCCAAAGCCATCTCACATGGCTAGATACCAGTAGAGCTAAGCGAGACCCTCATAAGCCCCCCTAAACCAGCCAAACACACCTTACAGAGCCAAACCAAGTCAAATCAAAGCCAACAAAACTCAACAATAGTTCACTGGATTTAACAATAATCTCATCTAATTCCCTGCAGAGAAACGTCGTAAACCGAAATGAACACCAGTGACATGGAACCAATAAGAAAGTACCTTTTTTTTTAACCAGTGTCACACATCTATCGCTCTTATGTTGTTTTACAAGATATTAACTATGAAACTGTGAAATGACAAAGAACTACTGGCTAGCATGCACTTGATGATTACATATGTAAATCCCAGTAGAGTCAATCCCAAAGATGTGTGTAGCTCTAAAGAAGGACAAAACTAGACATTTTGAACAATGTATACATTGATGGCAACACAGACAGAAGCCGTGTTGTGTGCATGAGAGTGACAATGTATGCCGGTGTGTGTTCTGCCGTTTGTATGTTGCACCACACCACCTGACAGGTGCAAAGCCCTGTGGGATGGCACTGTTGTATCTTACACTTGGCTGAACATATACAGCACATCAGAGGTGTAACAAATCCATTCCTGACTGCCAGAACCTTTCAGAGAGTTTCTGTGCCTGTGAACAACACATCATCAGGTTTCCACACCTCAGAGTTGATGTGTGTCTTACACACAGATGAAGTGTAGCCTCGGACAGAAGTGTGTGACTTTGAGGGAAGAGAATGGGGATTCGTAAAAGTCTGTATAGACGAATCGGCAGCATGTGTGTGTGTTTCTGTGTGAAGCATCCGCGTCTCAATGGCGTCTTTAGAGAGGTTAATCAGAGGAGAGGTTGAGGAGAGTGTCGAAGTGTCAGGCTGGCTCCGGTGAAGAGTCCTTGAGCCCTCTCTCTTTCTGTGTTGACACCTCTTAACCTTAGTCTATCATCTCTCACACTCACACACTCCACTTCTATTGACACTCGCTACCCCGCAGCTCTCCAAAGACCCGAGGAGAATCCACTACAGTGATTGTCCACGAGTGGAGAGCCTCGGAGCCCGCAGAGAAGAAAGGATTTTATAATGCGTCGACATACAGGACAATATGTGATCGGATTGAGTGGTTGTTTTTTTTTTCCTGGCGCTCCTGGACGGATACGAGACCAAATAATTACACGTAGATCTACAAATTGAACAAATCTGTCGGCCCCTGACAAAAAAATGCTGAATCCTCGGCATGCATTCAATTGTGAATGAAACTCCACCCTCTTTGTCTTCTCGCACCAGGAAGTGTACAGGATCCGTGTGTCCACCACGGTCGCTGGCGAGTGTAAGAGGGGTCAGGAGCTCGGGGTCAACTAAGAAGAGGTCAAAGGTCATAGAGCAGCGGGTCTTGTTAAAATACCTTTTAGCCTCCTTCAGGGATATTATGTAATGGCTATGGGAATAGGTTAGGTTCCAGGTTGACTGTTTTGTGGTGGACACTGGATGATATATGTGTTGTGCTTTATGCCAGATGTGTATTCATTACCCTTTTTAAGAAATCAGGATGCAAAGGAAGTGCCGGGAGGTCAAGAGGGGTCACATGTAAGAGGTTGCATTTATGTGTTTTGGAAGGTGCATCTTCCAGGAAGCGATCATCTCGTATAACACCTCTGAGATACCGAGACAAAAAGGTTTTCTTTGTGTTACTCATTAAAATCGTCAGAAGCTTTTCCTGCAAAACATGTTTTTCCCTCCTGTCTTGTCGCACAGGCTCACCCGAAGAGGTTTGCGGAAAAACTGGGTTGTGCTGATCAATATATTGGAGACATTTGAATATCAATACAATGAGCGTGCTGTCTTCAATCTTAATTTTTAATATGGTGATAATAAGTGTATTAATTTTCATAACTTTCATTCAATAGCTTTGGAATATGAGCGATGGCAGCACATTTTTCCACAGCGAATATGCATCTCTCTCCTCTGTGTTGCCATTGATCACCCCCTGTACCGTTTCTCCCCTCGCTTTGTCCTCCAGTCCCTCCCTCTTTCCTTCCCTTCCCTTCACACCATTGCACTGTAAAATTCATCCTTATTCCTTGTTTCAGCAAGCTAACTGTGCGCACTACCTTTTATCAGTCCAGAACTGTTAAATTAATGAATTGATATTGACGAGCTATCAGCCGGGGGGATAATTTCTTTGGATGCAGAAGGCTAGGGTCACATGACTTTTAGTACCCACAATTCTGTAATTATTCCCCACGAGAAGAACCCCGGTGTGGTGCATTGCCCCCCCCCCCCCCGGAAATGAAGAAACATGCACACACGCGTGCGCACGCACACACACACACACACACACACACACACTATCACATGAAGGACTATAGATATCCTCACATACACTGGATTGCACGGGCCATGGGAATACTGATAATCATTACTGCTATCATAACCATCACGATACAGGATGTTAGCCTGCTGGAGATTGCATTTTATCATCACAATTTACACTGAAATCTGAAGAGTGCGGCATTGAATGCAAATCATACGATATTGAGCCTTTGCATTGCCGTGAGGGTACAGCGGGTGACCTGCTAAAATGTAAAACAGCAGGATCAACCTCCTGCAGCTGATGGTCTTCTTCGGCTCTGTAACAAAATGCAAATGAGAGGTGCAAACTCTGGGAGGGAGGTGAGCGATGCAGATGAAAGGGGCAGCGAGCATGTCAGAGTGCCAATCACGGAAGTGCTCTTGTTGCCCTCCGGCCATCGCTGACCTTCTGACCCTGGCCATGGCCTAAATGTCAGAGGTCACCAACCAGGGTCAGTGAGGACCACTGCAAGACCCTGGCCAGAGATGCATCGCCATGGCAACACTCCGCTCACTACAGAGGAGGAGAAATGTGTGTGTGTGGGGGGGGGGGGGGGTGTTTTGCATTCTGTATGCTGAAACATACCAGGTTGAGCCACATATGTTTTTTGTTGTTGTTTTGTAGTTGTTTTTTTTTGGCTGCTCCCAATTGGTTTCCAGTGAACTGACACACAGCTGGGCGAAATCCAAAGAAGCCTGGCACCTGGTTTGCCACCTCTCCACATTCATCACTTGGCCTGCTCTAGAGGCCATATTTTATCTGCTAAGATGGCTGTACCACCCTGCCATTCCGCTCTATTATAGGGGTCAACGTGTCACTACAAAGGGAAGAAATAATATCTTTTTGGAAATTATTCGTGTTAATGAAAAATAACAGAGCGAATACTGACATTTCAAATGTAGACTAAAGTGCACAACTTATAAATAATGTCGTGCTTAATTAGCACGCCACCGCATCCTACATATCTTATTTTAAACACGACTAACTGACTATGGGTTGAAGAAAAAGAGAAGAAAAAAACTTTGCCACGTCCACTTACATTAAATGGTCGAAAAAGTGCTGGAGATATTCGCTTGCACCTTGCGTCATCTAGCGGCCGGATTTGGCCGCTTCCTCGGCGCTGCTGCTCGGCTCCTCGGCGCGGTGAAAGAGGGGGGAAAAAACCCACTAGTCTGCTTTTGTCTTCGGGGAGCTCCGGTCGATGCCTCGTCCCACCA
The DNA here is from genome assembly GCF_004355925.1 of Anarrhichthys ocellatus. NCBI lineage: Eukaryota > Metazoa > Chordata > Actinopteri > Perciformes > Anarhichadidae > Anarrhichthys > Anarrhichthys ocellatus. The sequence goes on from NW_022280060.1 coordinate 5,198,759, forward strand.
TATGTCTGATCGCAGCTGCCAATCAACAGGTCAACGCGACCCCGGGGAGGCAGACACTGGTGGGGAGAGATCAAACAGTGGACCTCGGGGATGACAGATGCAGATGGAAAAAAAAAGGCAATAAAACATTGCTTCAAAGATGGCAACGGTGCACTAGGAGGCAAATTATTGTTAACAGTAATCTGCAGAATAGCGCCTCGCATTCTGATCGATTGACTATTATGGAGGCTTTGAAGCCGAGGTAACGCCAGGCTATTGTTCATGGTGGGACACAACCAGAAAATAGCAGCTGGTTTTGATTCGACTATGGCGCTTCCTAAGCCTTAAATACTACTTACTTCTATGCAATCATGCTTTATAATAGACTTGCAATTTGGACTCCTCGAGGCTTTGGGCCTATTGAGAGTTATTCACACATCCAGTTGCAGTTGCACCACGATGAAACGTAGCCTGTTTCTGAGGGGAAACGGCAAATTAGGTGAATCAAGTCAGACAAATGGCAAGTATTGTATTTTTTTAAACGTGGTTAATTACTTTATACCATCTACTTCATATATTTTTGTAACAGTCTTTTTAATTATTGGACATAAATGCCCTGGGTTTACATGTTTGCTTTTTATTATCAAACCTAATACTATTGATAATAGTTTACAGAATACAAAACGGCCATAATGTTTTTTTAAATACTCTTTTTACAACTTACCTAAAATAAACTGCAGCAATCTCAGTCAAACTAAATCAAAATGAAAGAATAATATGGATATAAATTAGTGCTGGGCAACAATACTGAACACCTGATTGGTTACTACTTCTGAATTCAAAAAAAAATATTTGCAACTAAGACATTATTGATGAAAGATGATGTATTAACATTAGGTGCGCTATAGAGCTCTGCAGCTCTAACTGTTCATTGGACTGAAGTCAGGTCTAGATATCAACCAAATACCAAATTAATTATTAAAAGGATGTTGTTTGTCGAGTTAAAATTGAGCTTGGCAACATGCAAACAAAGTATTTTAATATTTGGACCCTACCCCAGATGTGGAATTATGACCATTAAATGTTCCTGTCATCATCATTCATTTTTAAATGAATTTCTTGAATAATTCAGGAGGCCATTTTCAAGGAGTTACGACTATACAATTATCTCAAGTTATTTATATAGCTGTAATTTGCGTAAGTGTAACCAGCCAGAGTCACTGACTAAATTACATTTAATATAATAATCATGAAGACAAAAGGAGAGACACAACGTCTACAGTGCTACTAATGAAATATATTTACACAAAAATGAGCTACAAGCTGAAAACCAACATTTTCCCTTTTCCTGTTCATCTCTTTGATCTATCTGCAGTTTCAGGCTTCATCCTGTGTGAACTGTTGTATGTCGAGTCCACAGTCAAATCAATGAGATACATGTAAGCTAAAGCGAATCAGCTTTGGAATGCTGCTGTAAATGTGTTGTATTAAAACACAGCCAGAATGTTTCATCGCCATCTCAGCAGGACTGATCTACTTACCTCACTCTCTGCTAATCAGGAACAAATCTTTGTGCCTTAATCTACGGCCCCCTACACCCCTCTGCCCATCCCATTAGATTAACAAAATGACATGCACATATGAACACACACACACACACACACACACACACACACACACAAACACAGCTCATGACCTCAATCTCTTTCTCCTATAGAAAGGTGGTTAATTACAATTTTGTGTGAGTGTGTTGCACATCAGTGATTGTATTTTAAGTATTTTAGCAGGAAATGCATGACCAAAATAGCATTTTAAGGTAAATTTATTAAGGTTGCTGATATAGTATTTAAAATATGAACCAAGAAAAATACAAATACCCCATCATTTAACAAGTTTCACACTGATTTTATTATTTGGACGATTGTGTGTGTGTAACTGCAAGAGTTTTAGGAGTTGTATGTGTGTGAATTGTAAACTCTTGCACATGGGCATTTGTTTGCCTGTGTGTGTGTGTGTGCGTGTGTGTGTGTGTGTATGTGTGTGTGTGTACAGCAAACATATGCAACCAAATTAAAGCCTTAAAGCTGGTGAATTGAAGAGGATTTGATGCAGAGAGCAATTCATGGGAATTAAGCAAATTAGGTCTCCAATTAGCTGCCGACATTGAAGAGGAAGATTTGGTGGACAAAAATTAATTAGATGGATTTGTCATTGTTCTAATGAGCATCGCCAGAAAATATCTGTTGTGAATAACTCCTTCTCTCTCTCTCTCTCTCTCTCTCTCTCTCTCTCTCTCTCAAGCTTCATCCTTCTGACATATTGTTTGTCGGTCTAGAGTCTAATTTCATGTCAAATATTTCCTTATTCAAATATTCAATAATTTGTAAATAGGAAGCCCACATGCGCCGAGACAAACAAACTTCAGAAAAGTCAATGTATGACCTAATCCTCTTAGGCTGGAGCAGTGTGGCTGTAAATGCCAACCTTTGCAAGTCAGAGAGGAATTTCACTATTGATGTGAGAGCCAGACAGGTAAAAATTGACTTTGTTCTTATTATGGCAGTATTTTGGTATTTTGGAGTCATCTTATCACTGAAGTGTTCCTGCTTTAGAGACAATTCCAGTTATTATTTATAGGGTGTCCCTTAATGATATGTGGCTTTTGTTATATATATTTTGAAAGCGACTTTGTATATGTTTCATTATTTCAGTAGCTGTATGTGTTCGCCCGACTGCTTCTTCGTCTAAACACATAGAGAGTCCCTAAAAAAGCCCTCCCACCTCTCTCCAATAAATCAGCATCCCCTCCCCTCCCTCTCTCCCTGCCTCCTTCCCTTTCCTCTGCTTCCTTCATCCCTGACCTCCCGTTGTCCCCCTCTTTCTGCAGCAGCGGTTATGGATTACACTGTGTGATAAGCTTCCTATTTCTTGAAACTATTGGGGATTGCTCAGATTATCTGGCCTCATATCCTTGGGAGTCGGCTTTGGAAAGCCCGATTTTAGTCTCTTAAGGCAGAAGATTTTGCATCCCGACAGCTTTGACTAATTAGCATCTAACACCGGGAGGTATTTTAGCAATGGGCTCACTTTTAGTGCTACTCACACACAAGTGCACACACACACACACACACACACACACACACACACACACAAATCACAACTGAGGCAGCTGAGTCAAAACATCACAAGGTGTTGAATTAAATATGATTTAATGAGATTATAACAAAACATTATGGGTTTTTCTTATTCTAAAAACATTCAGAATACAAATGAAAGAAGTTTGAAACAAGTCATTGAACACCCTAAAATAATGTTAGTTTGCAGAATATAATGTAACATTGTCCACTTTAATTCCAACATCATGTATTCATTAGCAAATAAGACTCTAAAATTTCTCTTTTACCCAACAATAATTCAGGGTTAAACTGTTCACTCTTAGGTTACAGAGGCATGAAGGCTCGGGTGGAACCTCACTTGTGGCTGCATGCTGGACCAGGGCCAGTAGAGTCTAGGAGCCAAGTAGGACAGAGGGAGTGTTTGGGCTTGAGGGCAGCACCAGTAGGTCGTTCTGTGGGGCCGGGCGAGGCCAGGGTGGTAGGGGGAGCTCAGGGAGGAAAACGGGAGCTGTCCTGCCACCCTGCGTACTCTCCGCCGTGCCCTCCGACACTGGTAGTCCCCGTTGGAAAAGTCCTGGTAGTTGGTTGGGTGAATCGCCCAGAAGTGGCCTTTACCGTTGTCACTGCGGCCTGCTTTGATGAAGCAATCATTCAGGGACAAGTTGTGCCGCACGCTGTTCCTCCAGTTTTTATCCTGTTGGAACAAGTAAAAAAAAGATTAGGCCAAAAATAAAACCTGAAACTGTAAGTAAGAGTTAAACAATAGGTGCCCCCAATTGAAAATTAACATAGGTGGCGGTTAAGTATCACTGATCCTCGTCAGGATGTCACCTCGTCCTGTTGTTGGCAGGATGCAAGATAGCGTGTCAAGAACGTACATGATCGCAGCAAGACACAACACCCTCGGTTACCTTTTTAGCACGTCAAACCAGTGATCAACTATAATCCACCAAGCTACATCCAATCTGTTGTTGCACCTGGTAAAGGCAGAGGCGGTTCGCAACCTAGCAACAGGATTACTTTATTTGTGAATTCGCCAACAAGAAGATCATCTAGTGTCCCCGCAAGCACCTAATTGCCTAACCACTCAGACAGATTACCTGTGCCAAGTAGGTCGCTTCGCTTGCGAAAAATGGCGGCCGGGTTATTTCTCAGCAACCGAATGAAGCACGTGGAAGACTTTGGGAAAACACGAACTCCTGTTGTCTCTCTCGTGATCATCTTACTGATAGCTGTGACGAGTTAACAAAGTAAAGCAGCATGATTCTTTTCTAAATAGTCGTACGTGTGTAGCTAAAGTATGTTTGTCTCCCGCGGCGTGGTTTTCACCTCCCATTATCCCCCAGTTTGACTTTCTGAATTGCCCCTGAACTATTGTGGTCTTGCCAGTAATTAGAGTAACACGACGTGAACATACCTTACTCTTGAAGAAAGGGAAGTGGTCCATGATCCACTGGTAGATGTCACATAGCAGCAGTTTCTTCTGCTCTGACGCCAGGATCGCCTTGGAGATGAGTGCGATGTACGACTGGTTGGGTTTGTCCGCAGACTTCTCCGGACTGCTGCCGGTAGATGTGGTGGTGGTCACTTCCTCCTCCCCCTCCTCTTGTTGCTCTTCATCCCCCTCCTCTTCTTTGACTTTCCTTTCTTCAGTCTCTGTCTCTGACCTCTGCCGCTGCTTCTCCTGTATCTCAGAGCGAATCCCCACCTCTTCGGGTTTAGGATTCTGATGATTTAGCAGGTTGTTCACCGTCTGCTCTGCTGTACGACTTCCTGTCGCTTCTTCTTTGGAACCTTTGACTCCTTTATTGAACAGAAGGTAGTCAATAGTGAAGCTAAGTCCCAGCCTTTCTCTGCCGCCGGTGCGGCTGCTTCTGTCCTCCATTGTCATCTCTGAATTAAGACTCATTACGGAGGTTTAATTGGCTCCAAACTGACTGTTGAATAAATATCAGGTGATAAATGAAAAGTCGCTCTCCCAAAAGTTCTTCTTTTGTGCCTGAGTATCACAGCATGACAATTTTCTTGTAAAGTGCAGGACCCTTTCATAAACTGAACGCCTCAATGCCCCTCGCTTCTTTCGCTGAAGTCTTAGTGTTGACAAGATCACAGATAAAGATGAGCCTCTCAACTGTTGTTAACGTTGACGTGCTCACGAGCGACACAATCTCAACCTGTGGAAATGACGTCAGTCTATACGACTAAATACAGCTACTTTGTTTCGCAACACAGTTTAATTAAATGTTTTCGCCTCTCTGACAAACCTCACGACAAGAAACACTTTCTCAATATCCAACAGCCATTTTGCTCCTTGATCGAAGAGTTGTGCTTCACGGTTGTGAAGGTGTCTCTATTTATATGACTGTGAATTTATCCCTCACAGAAAGGGGTAAAGAAGGCACAGGGGAGGTCCAGGTAGGGGGTCTCAATTCAGGCGGATTATTTTTATTAACCTAAGCAAATCTTTGTAATTACGGGAGATTAAATACTCAAGATTTAGCAAGACATGGTGTGCAGAGGATGGATGATTTACGATCAAAGGCCTTTTAGATACCCGTGTTATCCTGTTAAAGTTGTTTTGTCTATGGGGATGCTGTCCAAAGAATTACTTCAATTACCATAGAGCAGTAATTAATGCATCAAGTTGAATGTTTTGGAGACAAAACACATTTATTCCAGTCTCCTTCTCTGGAAAGAGCACAAATATACTCTGAAGACACTGGTAGGTAACAGAACAGTAAAACGCATGACTGAAAAATCCTTGTTTTTGACATAACATGTTTTGTATTTGTGTGTCCTGTGACCTTTATTCCAATTCTATCCATTATTCTAAAATAGACTTATTTATTGTTAGCCATTGGAAATGTTTTTTTCACATAAAAAACAATAGAATATAGAAGTAATATGGTTGTGAGTAAGTTACATATAATTTCAGATAAGTCTCAGTGATCAAAACTGAAATGCCTCTTACGCTACTTCTTTGTATTGCATAATATTGTAATGTTTAATTGTTTAATGCATATTTTACTAGCTAACTGTGGTTTATTTTTCAGAAAGACACATTTCAGATATTGACTAGCGCTCTCTAGTCGTGTGTTAGGACTATACTACTGACTTTAGCCATCTGTTTAATGTTTAATTAAACTTTACCTCTGAAATTGTATCATTTGTGCTGTGATTGTGATGATGTTTCAATGTCAACGATAAATTTATGCCACACTTTTATGTTCAGGGTTGTAACTGAAATGCAGCAGACTTGTTTATGCTGTTTATGTTATGATACTCAGGTCAAACATCCTGTGTATTATACTTTTGAATGTTGCAATGAATTGTGTTTTTTAATCTTTACACTCAGTTAATAATTATCTGCATTTTTACAATGAAGAGAATCAAGAGTCTTTAAGTGTTTTGACCAAGTAAGAGGTTTGATAAAGCACCTAATCCCCCCTGAAACGTGGTGCCATTCAACCACTTTGTGTAATTTGCCTTTAAGTTCTCCTTAAGTAAGACCAATGTCATACAAACTATTTAAAATGTTTTCATCATAGAATACACATTCTCTATCTGCTTCTTGTAGCGCCTCAGTGAAACTGTGTCACACTTTCAGTGTGTGAAATAGTTAAATTCAAAGTCTTGTAATACAGCTACAGTGTTACATCAAATGGCAAATTATCAATGTCCATTATTTCAATGTTTTGTATCTGTAAAGTCTGTGGTATCTGAAACAAATAAAGGTTTAAAAGTGTCTCTGTGCATTTGTTTAAAGGACTTGTTAACAGTGCAGTTGTAGAGATTGAAATCTTCCAACGATAAGATATAAATGTTGTCCTACACAATTTCCCCTCAGCCGTCATCACATTAGAGCAGATAACAGTAATAGTATAGTATCTGTACCTACTTCGTTCTGTGTTTTTTGTGAGGGGATGAATTAAATGAGGTCACATCATGGACCATATTGCCCTCTTCTGTTTAAATAAAGGAACATGTTATAGCCTACATACACAGCAGAGAGAACCATTCTGCCTTTACATTGGCACGCTTTTGTCTTGTAATTAGCTTAATTATCAACTTCTATGCAAAATGATGTCCTATTAATTCAAAAATATGAACCAATATCAGAATTTTAAAATACATATGTATTGTAGAGAACAAAAATAACATTTGGATCTGTATTTGTGAACTAAATTTAGGAAGGTATTTGAAAATAGCTAAATAGTACATTTCCTATATCTTATATATTTTATTCATAAATCTTAATCGTAGGTAACCTTTTCCTTGAAGCACCATGGTGGCAAAACCAGCTGTCCTTTAGAACGCACCGTATTGTTTTATTGATGTTTCGCATCCAAAGTAAAGCCAAAACAAAACGAACATGTTATTACATGATTCTGCAACTCCTTCAATTGATTTTTGTGTTTCCATGAGGCTCTTCTTTGCCCCTCATATAAGGAGCTTCTGGAAAATCCGGGCTGGAGCCCCAGAGGGAGTATAAATGTGTCCACAGCATACTTGTTTCCATTTAGCTAAAAGCCTGACACCACATGGTATTTGAGCTTTGGACAGGGTATGGCGGTTCTATACTTTGACGTGAAAGTGTATTTCATTAGTTACTCATTTGTATTCAATCATGAATATAACTCAGACAAAGCATTAACTACACATCTCACGGCCGGTCACAAAACCTGGAACGGAGTCTTTTGTTCGGACGGGATTTGAACAGACCATGCGACCTGATCCACTTCACACCCCATGCTTTACAACCAAGTTGAATCTTAACCATTTTCAATACACACATTCACAATATCTCGATACTATAAAACCGAACTATCAAGGGTATCAAATGTTTTTACACGTGGTATCATTGATGGACACTAAGGCCTAATTTGGAAATGAGACCTGTCTCTTAGTGTTTTTTAAAAAGTTGCACTGTAACTTTAAAACATCTAGGTCCCGCCCATTTTGTATATAGAACTTCGTGCTCTGGTCGCATCCGCCCTGTGATTGGCTGAGGCTGCCCATCCGTCAAAGCAAGGTCTGCGTTTCATTGGTGAAAGACTAGTCGTCGTCTCTGGCTCTCGCGGTACTGCTGCACAAAGATGGCGGCCGAACTGGTGGAAGCGATGGCAAGTAGAGCTCTGCTAGCTTTGGTTTGACGGGAGAATGGCGCGGGAGAGGGGTTTGAAACTCAGCCTGGTCAAGGGGAAACTGGGGGCTTTGTATAGATATAGTTACGAGTCTGTACTCTTTGAAATGTGGCGTATTACAGTCACGACTCAACGAACTAGCTTGTGTTGCTAACATAGCTAGCATGCTAGGTAATGTTAACTAATGCAAGTGCGTTGGTTTAGCTAGCATCACGCTGGCTCTGAAGGAAGACACCGATAATGAATGATGGGGACCATAAAAAAAACACTTGGTGGTTTGCTGAAAGCATGCTTCCCGGCGCGGTACTATTCGATGCTATTTGGCTCATTATGATGTCTCTCTGTAGTTAGCCGGTTAGTTTATGAAGCTGTGCACCTGTCAAAATGTCCAGTAGCCATGATTGAATACCGACAGCCCAGTCTGTGGAGAAGCTAGCCAGCCGATTAGCGCAGCCTATATTGTTCAAGTGATCCTGATAAAATGGCAACTTTACTTTGTCTTTTATGGCTGTTTTTTTTGCCCTACACGTCCAGCAGAAGCCTAATGGACAGCTGCGTTATTGTGCAAATTTAATCTTAGACACAGCAAATTGTGCAACTGGTGCCCAACTCAACAATGTCACACAAAGCTAAAAGCTTGAAACGTTAACACGGCTCAGGTTTTTCTTGTACCAACAACAGTCCGTGTTGTGTTTATTCAAAGAGAAAACATCTGTGCTTATTACGGTTTGATTGTTGCTGCTGCACAAACGGATACAAATAAGATGTAACGGGGAATACTTGGTAATCATGGCGTCCATCAGCTATTAACCATATTTTAAGTAAAGTTTTGCAGACGTTAGTATTACATCTAAGGTGTATTCCACCTCATGGACAACAGACCTTGGTATACATGTAAACATTGTGTAAGCCAAACTATACCTGAGTCTTTAAAAAACAAAAAAACAATAAAGATCCAAACTGTAAGTTGTAAGATGTATATACTTAAACTAAACGCTGTTCAAGGTAGTCATGCCTTTTGCTTTTCAGGCTTGCTGGACCTTGTTGTCTGTGTAGTTTCTGTGTGCCTAACCTGTGATGTGTGTATGTAATGCTGTGACATGCAGAGGTGCAGTAATACATTTTAACTGCTGCTGCAGTGCAGTTTGTTTAATGGTAACTCAATTTCTTTAAGAACAGGGTAATATTGCAAGTGGTCAGAATAAGGAGGTGACTTTTTCTATATCTGACTTATGACGAGGCAGGTTCAATTGCTGTAGGATTAAAGGGACTAAGGACAGAAGCTAATTTTAGAAAGAATCAAATAGTATTGTACACCGTTATGTCATGTTAAATGCTGCATATTGTAAATATTTGTGTGGAGCCAGTTGTGGGCATCCTCGGTTGATACAGAGTACTAATCCGATACCAGTGTTTAATTAATAAGCCGTGTTCCTCACTGTGTGGAAAAATCAGACTCGGCTTAACCTTTGCCTGTCTTACTTTGTAAAACATAATGTGACTAATAAATACATAAATCTAATGAATTATCATTGAAATAGTAAGTCGCACAACTTGTTTAGGAATTGCTATTCAAGTGTAAGCACTTTTAATGCAGCAAGAATTTAGTCAAAACTTAAACGGGAATCAAAATTCCAGTGTGTAACGTATACGGTATACAAACATAGAATTGTATTCAATAGATCTGCCTTATTGTCAGCGATACTTGATCCAGCTATTTAAGTCAATATTGTTCCGATATCATTACCGGTGCATCCCTACAATTCACAGAATATTTACACTGAGATACTGGGATGTATTTTCCACCCTGGGTTATATAGTTGGACAGTAATTTTGCCTCACAGCAAGTTATACCTTTTAGAAAATCTGACTAAATATCTTCAGAAAAACTTCAACGTGAAATGCTTGAAAAAGTCAGAGAAGCTTGGTTTTGCGTTATGATCAAGTATCGATACCCCTTGGATTTGTCATGAATTTCAATATGACTCTGGACTTAAATTCATGGCATTGTCACCCAAACCTTCCCCGTTTACAGACGTCATTGTCCCAGTATTGTGTTTCTAATGTTTTTTGTCTTGTCCTCCCTTTAGAACATGGTCAAAAGTTTCCGGGTCTCAGACCTGCAGACACTGCTGGCCTCAATGGGCCGCAGCAAAAGTGGGCTGAAACAGGACCTGGTGGGGCGAGCACTGAGGCTAGTGCAGACTGAATACAGCCCGGAGCTTCTGAAGAATGTCAGGCAGCTCTACGAGTCGCGCTTCCCCAAAACATCTGGCTGGCTTGCGGCGCGGCGTCCAGATGGCGTCCCAGTCGCCTACTCATCCCTCAGCTCCTCCCCCACGGCCACCTCTCAGGGCGCAGACTACCTCAACGGCATTTCCAAACCGATCCCCACACCTGCAGCAGAGGTCAAGCTGGTGCCACTGCCCTTTTACCAAACTTTGGAGACACTGTTGTTACCAACAGAGCTAAGTGAGTGTATATAGCTTGATTTTTCTGTATCCTTGTATTTAAATAATCTGTTTTGTAGGAATTGTTATGTCTACATACTGTGCTGTGGTTGTGATGGATTCTCTCTAAACATATTTACAGTTGCCCAGAACAATGAGAAACTGCAGGACAGTCAATGCATATTTGAATTAACACCAAACCAAGCAGACCAGATCAGAAATGCAAGGTAAGGAAATCCAAACTTTCTCCTCCGATCTGAATTTTTAACATTAGCTTTATTTACAAACTCTGTAACTAATGCTCAATTCTATTTGTGACCTTTTTTACTCTCAAAGTGAGCTTCGTCCTGGAATGAAATCAATCCAAGTGGCTCTGAGGTAAGTTCCCACTAGAACCCATTTAAACACATTTTAATATCCTTAATGTATCAATATCCTATTTCAATATCTGTGACTGTGCTGTTCATCAGAATTTCTCTCACAAGGGAAAAAATGGAAAATAGCATTTGAATTCCCCCTTTAATCTACTTTAAAATTGGAGTATCTGATTAACTTATTTGAAGAATCCGTTTCTGAATTACTCAAAGACTTGACTGACACAGATTCAGGCATGTTGATTGGCTAAACAGTCAGACATTGTCACGATGCTGAACTTTCTCTCTCGTATTTCTCTGTTGCAGAATCTGTTACACAGACTCCATCGGTGTCCAGGAAGACCAGTATCCTCCCAACATTGCTGTCAAAGTCAACCAGTCGTACTGTCACGTGCCGGTGAGTTCATTTACCTCTCTGAGAGACGAGCCTCACCTTCCAAGTACAAATGTGACTAAAGTTTGGCTATTCCACTGCTCATGGTAAATAATTTCTTCAGTCATCCCTCTAAGACATTTATTCTTTAATACAGTCAATGAGTCACTATTTTGGGTGTCAATGGCACACTTACTGACTTGTCACAGCCAAACTAATATATGGTAGTGATGGATTCGTCCACCTAATGCAGGTGGATGTTAAATACGGCAAGAATAAATAATGTCCAGGGACAGAAAGTGTTGGGTAGACAGCCTAAAGGCATCAACTCATGAGTGTTTTGCTGTTCACAAGGTGTGTAGTCATCAATCAAACTGGAAAGACAACATTCACCGAAAAGTTCACTTGAACAGTTGAACCATAGTGAACCGCAGTTGATACACAAATAAGGGATTAGTTGTGGTTTTGATGCTATGTATATTTTTTTGTAATAAACTACTCAAACTTGGCCAAAGACAAATTGTAAATATAGTTAAAGTATGAAGAGACTGGCTTTCTCTTTGAGTCTTTGTAATGATCAATTTGTTAAATATTTGACAAAATTGTCACCTATGATGAGCTGTGTAGCTGTGCTGAATAGAACCAAAGACACCCACGTACCTTCAACGGGTGCTGAGGTAAAAAGAGTTTTTCTCAGTCACATATAATCAAGTTTTAATATCGGAGGCTTCTTTGTTTGGTGTGAATCAGATGTACAGAAGTAGATCAATTAACACCAAGAAGCACACACAGAGGAAAACACTGAAAGAGTGACTGTAATCTAAGCTCAGCGCTACTTCTTCAGTTCTGCTCCAACTTCTATTTTAACTATTTACAATCAAACACCTTCTTGTCTTTTCACTTTTTAATTTTAGAGCTTCACAGTTTAAAAAGTGACGGCACAACTAACAATCAAGAGCCCAGTTAGTCTTTTATACTGTATCTAAGCCCTTCAGAGGGACTTCTGATGTCTGTTATGTCAACAAATTACTCAAAACCAATTTGATTAAGATGATATATTGGATAATTAACATCATTCTTTGGTGTGTGTGTGTGTGTGTGTTTGTGTGTGTGTGTTTTTACAGGGCTATTACCCCTCCAATAAGCCTGGTGTGGAGCCCCGCCGTCCTTGTCGTCCTGTAAACATCACTCCCTGGTTGCATCTCTCCAGTGCCACCAACAGAGTCACCGTCACCTGGGGAAACTTTGGCAAGGTCAGAGTCTAATGCTGAATATTTCACATGTGTTGACGTAGCTTAGGGTTGTGGTGGTGCACCGATGCAAACTGGGACATGCAAGTCTTTCTTCTTGTGTTTCATTGGCCAGTTCTGAATGCTACAAATATATACAAATAAAAGAGAGCCTGAGGGCAAAATGCTGAACTACTTTTTCGAGCGTCTTGATCTAGATAAGCAGCTGCAAGTCTGCTTCTGCTAGCTCCCTCGTCTTTAGAGCTTGTGTGTAAACAAATTAGAGATGCGCAATGTGAAAGTAAACACGGTGAGATACTGGTTTTTGTATTCAGTTTTCTTTGTGTGTTAATAGTTTTTTCTTTATCCCAGAGTTTTGGAAATAACCAGATCATGATAGCTGACGGTAAACCGGCACTAAAGTTGCCTGACAGCTTAATAGCTCTGTGTTAAGAATAAATAGTCCACATCAAAACTTTAATTTGCTTGTTTTGTACGATGTATATTTTGAGCAGTGCTCTATAGTGTGTTGTATAATAGGGAAGAGAGAGGAGTGTCATTACAGATCTGTTCTAGCGTGAAGGTTTGCACAGTATTGCGACAGCCTCCTTTTATCCACAACACGATCAAAACATTCTGCAGTTTTTAACCAACTTCAGCACTTTAGAGGTGTGTTGAGAAATGTTGCTGCTTTAGAGGAAACAAACATTTCTTTTTGGTTTGTTTGAAGTGGATCACAGGATTGTTTGCTCAGCTTACATAATAGATGCAAGTCTGAATGTCTGTCATGTTTTATGACATAATTACCTGAAAATATATGTGATTTATGGTGCTGTTAGATGCAGCCATCACTGGAATCTTATTCTACAAATAGTATGAAACTATTCACTACCGAGCCTTTATGTAACCGAGATTGAAAGCGTTATCTTGACCTGTCTCATCTCTGCTGCGCTCTGTTTGTGTGTATTGGGAGGCTGAGCCCCGCAGTTCATAACTGCTGCTGCAGAATGAATTCAGGGGAAACACTGATTAGTGGAGCCTAATCTTTATCTGCAACTCTACAGAACTACCTTTGAATAGACCAGCAAAGAAAATAATTTGAAGGTCAATGTTATAAATAAAGTTGACCCATTTGTACATCCCTAAATTCTAAAGTTTGGTTAAAGAGAAAATTTGCCACCTTTTTTTTCTGGATGTCCAATAAGTCCTGATGGCAAATGTATTCCAATAAAGTAATTCCCACGTACCTATATTTGCTATAATCACAGAGAAAGCTGAGCCATGCCGGTTGTGCCTACATGCACCAGGATGCATTGTGCACGTTAACGATGTTACACAAGCTGTCTTTTTAGTCTGATAAACAAACTCACAAAATGAAAAAAGAAAATATTCTTTCGCCTAAACTGAAACATACGACCGTAGACCTTCTGAACTCTAGTCTTTCTCTTGTCCTGATCTAAGAGTAGCTTAATATTCCAAACAAACCAAATGAAACTCACCAAACCCGTCTTGGTTTGACTCTCCACTGTTCCAACAATCAGCCACTGTAGTTTGGTTGAATAAATCCTTAATTCACTGAGTCTCTATGAGCCCGTGCCAGCTGCTCCGTTGCAGCAGCTTCTAAGCGACTCTTTTTCCTTCTTCGGATGCAGACTATTACATTATCAAATTACAGTGACAAAGATCGCACCGCTGGTCTTGGTTGCCTTTTCCAGTTTATCTTCGGGATTCTGAAGCAGGTCTCCAGCGCACTTCTGTCCGAGTGAGGAGGGAAACTTTCATGCATAGTAATGCAAAACACGGCTCAGTCTCTCCGGGTTCTCGTCTGCGACTGTGACCACAGCTACTGAAGCTGAAGTAGCTCTCTGTAGTTCTTCCTTGCTGTCTCTGGATGCAGGAACAACAGGCTTTGCAGCTGCGCCCCAGAGACACAGCACATCGGCAAAAGCTGCAGGCGTTTGTCACACTAAAACCATAACCCCGATACGTAGAGATGAGGTTGAAAATATGCAAACTTTTCTTTTAAGCATAAAGACATATTTGCACGAAAGCTTAAAATAATATATTTAATGTACTCCCAGTATCTAGCGTATTCTAACAAAGATCCCAGAGATGGTGAACATTCTGTAATCAAATAAATTAGCTGTGTAAGGTTTTCCTGAGGTGACTTTTTTAATTTGCCAATATAATATCATATAAGATCATCGCTTGCATTAAATAGAGTAATATAATCTGGAGGGTTCCAGATTTGCCTTTGTTCATTTTAGCAGCTATTTTAGATTTAGTCTTAGTCGGTAGACAAAATGCTTTCTTTAGTTGCATTTTTGGTCCTTTTGGTCGTTCATAGTTTGAGTGAGTTAGTGTTTGAGACAGAAAGTGAGTGATTAGAGAGAAGAGAAGGTGGAAGGTGATGAAAATAGAGAGATTTAGTTTTCATTTTTTTAAACCTACATTTTAGTCTCGTATGTTTTGATATAGTCAACGTTGGTGTTTAATGATGTCGGTGTGTATCATTAGTCATGAACAAAAATGTTTTTAACAAACGTATTTTGTCACGGCTTTAGTTAACAGAATTGACACTGGTGTGTTTGCTCTATTCAAGATCGGTTGTCTTTTGAAATGAGTGCTCACAGCCTGTGACTGTGTGTTTTCAGCGGTACTCTGTGGCCGTGTATCTAGTGAGGGTCTTCACTGCAGCCGACCTCTTCAACCAACTCAAACTCTGCTCCGTGGAGAGTGCAGAACGCTGTCGTGAACGCAGTTAGTGCTACCTTTTGTACTCTGCCCAAATGTTTAAAATATTCAAATATACTGTCTGATAAACTATGATGACACTTCATGATATTGTTATCTACAGTCCAAGACAAACTACGCTTTGACCCAGAGAGTGAAATTGCGACAACGGGCCTCCGGGTGTCTCTCATCTGTCCAGTGAGTATACCTTCATTTTAAGGAAGGGGTCAGACTTCAATGTCCTGCACGTGTTCTATTTCAGTTGTTCTGCAGTATCAAAGGCCAGTTTCACAAATGTTTTTACTGTGAAGCTTGATTACTGTTAACATGCTTCTTCTTCTTCTTCTCTCCCTCTTCCCAGCTGGTGAAGATGCGGCTCGGTGTGCCCTGTCGAGTTTTAACTTGCGCCCATCTTCAGTGTTTCGACGCAGTCTTCTTCCTGCAGATGAATGAGAAGAAGCCCACATGGACCTGCCCCGTCTGTGACAAGCCCGCCCCCTTTGAGCTGCTTACTATTGATGGGTAAGGAGACAGAAGACATGCTCTGACTTGTCCCACCGCTGCAGCACCATCTTCCACTCAATACATTCAGAAACTTTACGCTTTAGTGGGTTGAAGCCAGGTTAGGGGAAACTATTCAAGCTGCAGAGATGTTGGGGCAATTTAAGGACTCTTGATGAAAGTTGAATCATGCAACAACCTACTGTGTTTTCATTTTAAAAGCTTTCAATGTTTTTTGCATGGCAGGAGAAGAAGGATTTTACGAGTACCAAGTCTATGCCGAAATTCAAAAAATGTGACTGTACTTGTTTTTCCACAAGATTAGAGCTTGGGACTAACGGCACAGAATGTCCCCGATGATAACGCTACATTGTGAACAACAGATCCTGTTGACGTTTGCTGTTAGCAGCCGGTTGGCATCACAGTCCAGCTAGGCTAAATAACGAAGCTAACGTTCGGAGGTTGTATTGAGTTACATCATTCTCTATCCAGTAAGAATGAGTATTGGGGCGAAGATACATTACGTTATTAGGATGTGTAATCATGTAGGCGAGAAACATGAGGCGAACCTTCAACAACTGACTGATATTGTGACATCCCAAAAGTGTAGTAGTCGATAAAGATACCACTCAGTTGTGGAAAGTTTTGTTCTGTCAACAAAGCTGCAGGAACATCATGTTCATCTATAATCAGCCTGCAGGGTTTGTACGAATGAGAACTGCATTTGAACTCATCAGAATAGCAGAAAATACACAAATGAAGCGGCAGTCCATTTAATAAATAAAGAAACATGATAAAATACTTTCATCCACAACCATTTGGGCGTGTAGCAACTTCCACAGGCACTCCTTTCACAAACACTGAAAGCATTGTCTTACAGTTTGGCTTTGAGTTATATTTGGATTCCATAAATTAAGCCTGTGTGAAAGTCCCTTCTTCAGCTCATCTGTCTAGCTTTCACTTTCAGCAGCCGAGTCTAGTGGGGGGGGTGGGGAGGGGAGAGAATCTGTGTGTGAAATCTGTTTAGTGCGGCGACTCTAAACCCCATCGTGTATTTCAGGCTGCTATCAGAGATTCTGAAGGAGACGAGTGAGGACATTGAGGAGCTCGAGTACTTGACCGACGGATCCTGGCGACCTATCAGCGACGAGAAGGAGAGGGACAGAGAAAGAGAACGCAGCAACACGCCAGATTATCCTGTTGTTGATATATGTAAGTGTCGAACCCGGTCAATTCAACCTGTCGTTATCAATGTGTGGATTTTTAGCTTCCTCGTGTAAATCGTTACGCGTTCCGTTTTAAAACAGCCTTGATGTGTGCAGGCATTCCTGAGGCAAACGGTCATTCACCGGCCCACAGCAGCACCAGCCTGACGGGCAAGTCCGGAAGCGGTTCTGTGGGGATGTCAGGAGGAACCGCTGTGGCACCGGGAGGAGGTGCGGTGGTAGATCTGACTCTTGACTCCTCCTCTGAGGAGGAAGGGGGCGGGGCAGGAGGAGACAGCGAGGACACTGAGGACAGCGCCGACAGTCCGGCCCCGAAGAGGGGCCGATACAACTACGACAAGGACCTGGTCACTGCCTACTGACCCCACAGCTCTGTCCCCTCGTAGACTGACACAGAGACCGAGAGGCAGGGGGCTTAAAAGGACAGGAACACAGGAATCCACTAGATGCAACGCACCCTCCCTAATGCCCAAACATCGGAGCCTTTTAGCAGCTCTCTGGTTTGTATCCAGTCAAAACAAACACACTCAAACAAGCACTGTTAAAGCTTCAATCTAGAGGGATTAGGATTCCTCTCTGTACTGTACACCACTGGAAGCAACTCTAACTATTTTTGGCCAACAGTCACCTTGCAGTGAATATCTGTACCGTCCTGCCTCTACCTGAGGAGACTGAATGGATCGTGCACCACCAACCCCCTCCCCCCCCTCTCCTTCCCCCTTCTCTCTTTTTCCAGACTGGTCCCTCTCTACCACCTCATCTCTCTTTGTATTTGACTTGGAATTACAGGCTCTTTTAGCCACGGGCGTCCGATGTGTGCGTCTTTTGATTTATTTTTTTTTGTCACATTTGTGATGAACAGGCAAGTTGAAAATGGAGTCTCCTCAGCAGTTTTTGGTAAAAGGTCAAAAACGACAACTGGAGAATTTGGGGGAGGACAAGGCAGAGATATATCTGGAGTGTGATGCAAATTAAAATCTCTCCCGTTGTGTTTATTTCTTTCTTCAGAGTATGAATTCAAAGCTTGAAAGTTTTTTTTGTTTTTTTTTCAGTAATTTATCCTTTTTATTAATGAAAGGGCAGATCACAGTACTGGCCTCTGTGTGATGCTTTCCATTTTTATTTTGTCCTTAGCTAAAGAGAACCTACCTCAGTCATACAATCTTAGCAGACTGACCAGAGAGTAGCTTAGAAAGAAGTGGAGGACAGAAGAATCGATGCGTCTTTCTGAAGCCAATTTTACACTGGATATTTTGTTTTCCTACATTTTTCTTTTTTTGTTTTTATTTCTTTTATTCCATCGTCCCGTACAGCTCTGTTCCCTCTGCAGCGACAAGATCTCCGCTAAAGGTTGAGATAGTTTGTGGATAACCAAGCTGAGTGTAGGTGTCAGTGATGGGGGGGACTCGGTGAAACATAATTTGAATTTGAAGTTAAAAGGATTTGTTAGGAGTGATATATCAGCATTGCATATTGACGAAACGCATCAAAACGACTGTGTGGCGGCTGTGCCAAAGTAAATCTGTTTTAAGGATTCACTCACAGGAACATGAGATTTTGATGCCTTTTTTTTTGTTGTTGAGTGGTGGAGATTGGAGCCTGTTGCTTTTAGGCGAGCTGAACTGGTCAGCAGATCGGACCCCAGCCTGAGAGAAGGGGTTTTATTTCTTTGATGGTTTTCAAGTTGGAGAAATTGACAGAGAGGCCGAATACAATCTGTGGTGAAGGACAGTTATGGAGCAGGAATCAGAAGCGCTGTCATCCCTTCTTTTCTTTTTTTTCTCCACATTTTGATGTCCTCGTCTGGAAGTATCATATTTATTTAATAGCTTCACATTTTCTTAACAGTTGTGTGTGTAATCAATTGACTTAACATTTGGCTGTTCTGTGCAGACCGGAGCTTTTGGTTACAGATCTGCTGCTGTGGTTTTTGAGTGTTTTTAGTTAAAGTTGTTTTCCGGGCTCATGGCTGTGCTGTTGATGAACGCTCCCTTTTCTTTTCCTCTGAATGAATCCGACCTGAGTCGAAGCCCCTTTCAGAGTACTTCGCTGCGTTCGGGTTCAACATGCCTGACACGACGAAACTTAATGGAGTGTCAATGAGTGCAACCCCACCGCGCTTAAAGTCATTGATTGGATTACAAATGGTCTTGTCTGGAACAAGTGGCGCTGCTTCATCCAACAATCCCCTCGGCCGCCTCTCGATGTAGATAAGGTCACGTCTATTTGCTGGAAAAGAATTGGAGTTTAATTGCTACATGCTGTAGACTGAAAAAAATCCCTAATATTCCTCTGCCCTTGCACTAGTATTGTCAGTATGTGACGGCTGCTCCACAAAGAAGGATACTCGGGCTGCATGTGCAGGCTTTAGGAAGGTCATCAGTGTTTGAAGATGAGAAAAGATGTTTGCACTTTCATCTGATACATCATGCCAACTTTAAGGCTTATTTATCTAAACGCCCTCGTGTAGTGAGTGTTAATGAAGGACACCTGGCCATCGTGATCAGTTGGGGAGGAGAGTAAAAGTGACTCTGATGAACTCCACATTGTACGTTTGCCTATCTGATCATCCCTTTGTTACGGTTTGATCAGCACGGTTTTCTTTCGCCTTGCTCATGAGCACAGAGAAATTACGTTTTCACATCGATCCAGGCCTTGCTGTCGCTCGTGCATCCTCAGACGAGGCCGATGATGGGGAAAAGTAGGTAGAGCGAAATCTGGTCTTCCATTTTTCTCTCTTTTGACACGGTTTACAGAATCAATAAACTGTTGATGAATATTTGATAATCCACAAACAATTTGGTTGATGGCACTTTTGCCAGTAATTCATCAGTCTGTCCCTGAAAAGGAAATTCTATAGAAGGCGCTCTGAAGCTATATAATGTAAAGAAACTCTAATACCTTTCTTTAACTAGGCAATTTGTATTTGTAAGTAACTGCTATACATATAAAAAATTACATTGTTCACTTGTCTGTGTAAAAGGTTAATTGTTTGAGTGGATCCCCGAAACTTTTCTTTGCCTTGTGGTTAAAGATGAGAGAAGTGAAGCAGGTCGCTTCTGTGGAACTGAGCCAGATACGTTCGCAGGTTGTTTGGGAGCCAGAGAGAGGGAGGGTGCAGAGAGAGAGAGAGAGAGAGAGAGAGAGAGGGCGCGCGGAGAGAGAGAGAGAGCGCGGAGAGAGAGAGAGCGCGGAGAGAGAGAGAGAGCACGAGAGAGAGAGAGAGCACGAGAGAGAGAGAGCGCGTGCGCGCGTGGAGGGTCTGTTCTTCTTCTAGTGGCATCTCTTCTTCTTATAATAATGCATAAGGTAGCATGAGGGCAGAGGCTTACAATCCATGATGTAAATGTTTTTTTTGTTTGTGTTTTTTTTTTTTTTTATATGTTCATATTAAAAGACAATAAAATTAAGATAATATTTTATTAAGCCTTGAATCGCCTCCAGTTGTTCCTACAGGCAAACAGACAATAATAATGCTGATGAGGGCAGCAGCACCTGATGCCACAGAGGACTGGGAGGACATTGTTATGGCCTGTACCAAATGCGCAGACCTGGGGACACATTTGATGCCTGTCGAGGATAAAACTGTAAAATTTCAAATGATCGTATTCTAACAGCTGTTATTGACGTGTGGAATTAATTAAAATCAGTTCTTAAAAAAACAAAACATGTCTGCCATTGTTTTATTTTGAAAGTAGTCTGTATGTATTCAGCCAGACAGCCACTGTTAATGAGGGGATCCTGAGATGAATTCATTGCATCTTATTTTCAGCTTTGATGTCTGCAGGTGTTTCAAAAATGATTCGGATCAACCTCGAAGCAAACTAGTCTGATAATAAATTCAGTCTTTTGTGAAATTGAGTTGCTAAAAGTCTTCTTTGGGTTCTTTATTACATTTAAGTAGTTTAATTTGGCTGCTCCATAATTACTTTTATGTCAAGTGCAGTGAAATAAAAACAAAATGTCTAGTTTTACTTCCTATATGGAATAAAAGTAATTATATATTTTTTTATAAGGCAGCATTGAATGCTAAGTTAGCTGTGCTGTCACCTCTGTCTGGATCACCTGTATGATGACGGTTAGTCCTCAGTATTCATTCACATAACTTGTTAAAATATATTAACCATTTCCCAGTTACTGAGAAATGAACACTTTTAATCTAGCCTCTAGACATAAAGCAAAGAGTTACAGGAGCCTGAAACTGCAGCAGCTTAACTGTCCCACAATGCTTCATCTCTGGCTACTGAAGAATTTTTTGTAGAATAAAACATTTTCATTTTACGGAATTGGATCCTTTTAAATGCCGGTTTGTTTACATAATTCCACTGTTGTCTCTTTATGGGGAACAAACCCCCCACAAAATGTAATTATGTTGTGTATACTGAATGCAAGAAGGGTTTGCCAATGATTAGCAACATGGATTTTGATGCATTGCATCAAACGCATAAAGCAGAAATGCCTCTAGTGAAAACAAGGATAATAGCATTTATTTTACCAATGTAAAAGTGACATTGTTTAAACCCTATAGACTGAAAGCCTGATATTATGCATTGCATGTTTTTATGCTGTTTATGAGATTCGAAAATGGTGGTCTTATTCTATGGTTTATTTGGGGTTTGGCTATAGTGTATTATAGACATATTAAAACAGCTAAAGTTTTATTTCAAAAATAAATAAAAATAAACTTTGCTAAAATGTATGCCGTAGCTTTAACACAGACAAAATGATCTAAAAAGTAAAAAATGTTCTGAGTGAGGAAGATTTAAATCATTAAATAAATAAATACAACTTCATGTTTTACTTTGAAGAGTTCAAACTGAAAATGTAGTGATTTAAAAAAAAAATAAAAATACTCTTCAACAATAATAATGTATTTGAATCTTCAGTTCCCTCCTCTTACCGCTGGGTGGCAGTGCTGTGCTTCGCAGCTTGTTTACTAACTGCCATTAAAACACATAAGAAAGCAGCGGTGTGGATAAGAAATGGTTAAAACGGAACCTTTATCTCATTAAAAAAAACTGCATCCCGGAGGTGTTATCATCACAAACTCATCTCCAATGAGATGTTTCTGCATTTCTCGTCTCAACTTGTCAGACACGGCCTCAGTCTCGTCTCGCGCTACTTCTATTTGAAGGGCTCTCCCTGTGGGTGTCACACACAGGTCTGATGCTGCTGCAGCTGCTGCTTCCTGTATTGAGGCACCACCACAGCACCAAAGCCCCACCGAGCTGAAATACGGAAGAATCTGTTGCTCGGACGCTGCCGAGCCTGCGGAAGAAAAAAAAAAAAGACACCCGAGTCGGTCTCACCGGTGTCCGCTGCCGGTAACAACCGCTGAGAAACGAGGAGGCTTGCACGTTCGGACTGAGAGACGCAGGGCACCGTTTTTTTCTTCTTCTCCTGGAGCTGGTGCTAGCTAGTAGCAGCTAGTTGGCTAGTAGCTAGTAGCAGGAGGTAGATAACAGAAGAAGAAGAAGGAAACATAGGAATGTGTTCACTCCAAAAGCTAGAGAAACCTACCTGAGTTTTAAATATCGCCTCGGCATGATACGATTTACCCAAAGATAGCTGACTGACATGCTACAGAAAGTATACTAACTTTGCTAACGTTAGCTAGCTAAGTTCATAGCCACCAAGAAGCTGATCCTGTTGCTTTTTCTTTCCCCCACACAAGAGTTTCGAACAAGTAAAAAAAGGGTTTAGAATAGCAGCGCCTCAGCTCACTTCCAGGTTAGTGCGTTATTGGAGAAAAGTCCTTTTCGGGTGATTTATTGAGATGGCTCCTAAAAGAAGACCCGTTCCCCTGAACATAACGCCCATCGGGGAGGGACAGGCCACCTCGAACACCATCGATGCTGCATCTGAGTGAGTTAAAGAGATTTGTGTGTGTGTGTGTGTGTGTGTGTGTGTGTGTGTGTGTGTGTGTGTGTGTGTGTGTAAGTTATTATATACTACACGTGTGACGTTAGCACATCATTAACACCATTGATGCTGCATCTGAGTGAGTTAAGATTTATTGTGTTTGTGTTAAAGAGAGATTTAGGATTGCCCTGTGTGTCTAAGTTATCATTATATACCACCTATGTAACATTAGAACATCATTTAATGTCCCTGTCTTATCACTTCTCCCCCCATGACTGTTGGAAACCTGCTGAACTAACGGTCTCCTCCTCCTCCACAGAGCCAACCTCGAGGCCTTACAAAAGAAACTGGGCGAGTTGGACCTGGACGAGCAGCAGAGGAAACGACTGGAGGCCTTTCTGACCCAGAAGGCTCAGGTCGGGGAGCTGAAGGATGAGGATTTTGAACCCATATGCGAGTTGGGTGCTGGGAATGGAGGAGTGGTCAACAAGGTCCGCCACAAACCCTCGGGTCTGGTCATGGCCCGGAAGGTGAACATTAACACCTGTTCGTTTGTTTTGTTGCAGGGGAAATGAGACAGTTGCGTCTGAAGTGAATCAAAACACATTCCAGAGGTGTAGATTATTATCTTCGCACCAGATTCCTGGTGCTGGCACCCAAACAATGGAGCCACACTGACTTTCTTATTACTTACTTATTTCTCATCACCTATACTTGACCCAAGATATAAATGTCCTCTTAATTAATCCTATATATTGACCAATATTAAGTTATCACAGATAAATCATTTGTGGGGTAGATTTCAGAAGTCAGAAAGAAAGTGCAGCTTGTAATCAGATCTTTGATCACATAGTTTTCTGTCAGCATTTTTTTTTCTCCACTCTGAAATGTCTCTCAGTACACATCCTGGTCACAAGTTTTAACCAGGGGTTCCTTATCATAAGTATTTTTCTGTTGTATCTGTTTATTTCCCCTCTAAGTTGGTGTTCAGTTTAGGAGACAGAAAGTTAACGGGACTCCAGACAGACATTCCGCTTGTAGGCTGTCAAGCCTTTAAGTATGTGCCGACACGGCAGTTCCCTAAAAAGTTCTGTAAATGATGAAAAATACGATTTGGAAATATGGGAACTTGTCTTTGCTATATTGTATCATTATTCAAAAGCGGGTGTACATTCTAAGACGTTCTGTGTGTATCTAGACTCGCCTAGTTTAAATGAGATCCTAAATAATTAGTGTTGAGTTTGCTGCTCGCAGATGAATATGAAAGCGTTGTTGTTATGCTAACCACCACCTCTGAAATGTTTAAATATATTGTGTGTATATAGGAAGTCAGCGACTGATGAAACGGCAGCTGTTGCGTTTGTGTTTGTCAGAACAGCGGTTGATGGTCTCATCCTTTCCCTCCTCAGTTGATCCACCTTGAAATCAAGCCTGCCATCAGAAACCAGATTATCAGAGAGCTGCAGGTGCTGCATGAATGCAACTCTCCCTACATTGTGGGCTTTTATGGGGCCTTTTACAGCGATGGGGAGATCAGCATCTGCATGGAGCACATGGTGAGAGACAAAGACTGTTATCAGTCTACCATTGGACACGGAATGATGTGGTTGGATACCGGTATTTTTTTTATTATTGATTTTTAAAGTGGTATGTCATATTTAAATCGTGCAAAATGTCTTTACAGGATGGTGGATCCTTGGACCAGGTCCTGAAGGAAGCCAGAAGAATCCCAGAAGAAATCCTGGGGAAAGTTAGCATAGCTGTATGTAGTTCACTAATTCTGATACATTTCAAAAAATATATAGTTTCTGTTTTTTTTATGACACGTTTGTCATCTTAAAATCGTTGGCAGTTTGAATTTGGCAGTGATATGAAAATCCTTAAATCTCGTAACTGTGCGTGTTTTTTTTTTTAACAGCGCTGCTCGTTGTGGGTGTGTTTCTCTTGTGGTGTTGCCTAACTGGCTGCGTGTTGTACTGTAATGCATGAGTCACTGCTGTATTTTACTCAACTTAAACTGTTGCAAGTCCAAACTAAGCGTAATAACAGGATTGTTGTTTTTTTTTAATTCATTGATATCTACGTAGGGAAAGCTTATTGATTTGATTTGATGTGATGTGGCCCTTATTTGTGCGCCGAGTTAAATGTTTTCCTCTTGTTTACAGGTTTTGAGGGGATTGGCCTACCTGCGGGAGAAGCACCAAATCATGCACAGAGGTGAGGGTGTTCTCTAGCCGCACTGAATTACATTTGCTCTCCAAACCCCTTCTGCAACATTTCCAAAATCACTGCAGTACAAGAGATACAGAGTGTGTAGTTTGTAAAATATGATAAGTGACACAATCACTTTGTAGGTTATTTATCAGCTTAACTCCGGTCTGTTGCTTCCAGAATGACTAATGCTGAAACTACAAAAATAATGCTATTTTCAACCTGAGGAGCCTTTGACTTCAGATATCCCACAAGCAAGATTACTAAAACTGTGATGGATTCGCTCCTAATTATATTTAATGGCATAGTGATTAATTACTCAATTATAGTTGTTCACTACAGTTTCGCTATTGTGTAGTGTTTGGACTAAGAAGACTATTAGGTGTGAGATTATAATTATTGTAATTCAGTCATTCTCAAAGTTGGAAGATAGAAATGCAGTGCGTGTAAGTAAGGCATTAGAACAACTCTGCCTTGTTTCCAGATTTCTCATTTAGAAATAATAAAACGTAGATGTTTTTTTATGGACTTGTTGTGGTTAATATAATGAGTCCCATCCCTTCAGTATTAGTGGCAGCTAAGTTTTTGCTCATGCTTGTGAGGCACCCAGCTGAGACTCTGCAAATGTTCCCGTCTACACATCACATTTAAGAAAAATGCAGGTTTATCCCTTAATTTTCCACTGGCATTATCCTTGCTGCTCTGAAACCGACTCAAGCACACTAACTAAAAGCATTTTGCTATCATTTCTTTTGCCAAATGTCTTCGAACTTGTTTTGTCAGTGAAACCCTTAAAATGCGCCACGTTAATTAGACCGTCTCCAGTCGTCCTGGTACTATTGGTTTCAAATTTGTATTAATTGTCTCCATCCTTTTTCCTCCTTTTTGCACTTCATCAACATGTTAAGGGTTTTAACATGCTCACAACAAGGCACGCTATTGTTGAAGAGTATCACAAGTTCCTCATCTTAGACGTTTGTAGCATGACGGGGAATAAAAGGCTCAGTAAAAACAATTATCTTTGCATTCAAACAAAATCACAAGCCACACCATAGCGAAGTCTAAAGGCAGACAAGTTTTCCCACAGCACACCAGTGAGGAACCACGGGTGTGTTGTTGTGAAAAGCACCAGTGAAGGCGACGCTCAGACCTGCACAGTGCCTCACAGTGAGGCCTCGCTGTGCTGGAGGGTCGGTGGTACTCCAGGACCGTCGTCTGTGAGCTCAGGCGGTAATTACAGCCTCTCAGATGTGATTATACAGCAGCCGCGCCCTGTTGACCCCTCCCTCCGTGTCTCCCTCCATCGTTCTCCCGCTCTTTCATGCCACCTCTTTCTCAGTCACTCATCACATGTCCTTGGTCGGAGGGAGGGGAGGGGAGGGGGTCACACCACAGAGGACAGATTGCAGGGCTCAGTCTTACCCCATTATTTTGCAGGATGTTTTTCAGCGATGAGCGGGGTATGTGAAGGAACGGGCTTGTTTATAACGGGGGCTCAGCTTGATTGTAGCTATTTTCTCCCTCGCTCTATTAACACGGCACCACAGAAGAAGCCGGGGGGTGCTGCGTGCATACCACCTGCAGGCCTCATGGCAGACTAGCTCTTGTCTAAATATTTTGTTTCTAAAGTCGTTCTATGTTGCAAAGAAAATATTTTTGGTACAAAATATATTTATATCTATCAGAAAGCGGCTGTTAGTATATACATAGTTTTTGCACATGTTAGTGTCTGAGATGGTGAACAAAGATAAATCTATCATCATAGACTTAGTCATATATGCACATGCATTCATGGCCCTACCATCATAATATTTACATACCTAAGCCCATGTATATATAGTCACATACCAGTGTAGCAGTGTTCTTGTTAGCTATCTGTTTAGTCATGATTTCCTATTATAAGCACTACCCTCTCATCCTACTGTCTACCAAAAATATCTAGCTCAAATCATCAATAAGTCTGAAGACGGGTCTCATTAAAAACGTGTTTTACATTTTGTTTGTTTGCCCACGTCCCCTCTGCCACATAGATGTCAAGCCCTCCAACATCCTGGTCAACTCTCGCGGGGAGATCAAGCTGTGCGACTTTGGTGTGAGCGGCCAGCTCATAGATTCCATGGCCAACTCCTTTGTTGGAACACGCTCCTACATGTCGGTGAGTCAGCTCTGCACGCCTGCGCCCCCACCCCTTTTTCCTCTGGCCCTATCCCCACTTTCCTTCTCCTCGTTTCTCACATTGCTCTCGTTCACTGGCCCCGCCCTCTGCCTTCCCTTCCTCTGGCCCTCCCTCACTCCCCTGCCAAGAGCCGAGGGCTGTGCTCAGGGAAGGGTTCTTTGGCAAAGAGCGAGGCAACTGTGCTCGCTCTCTCGTCCTTCTTTCCCCTCACTCTTAGACACCTGGTGGGTGCAGTGCCGAAAGCCGCTCGTCTGTCCCAATCCCTCACCCACAAAGCACCAGTGGTGTAGAGACGCTTGCTCTTTCATCATAATTCGCAACGCATACACACACCTGTCCTTGCTCACCCTTCTAACTAAAACAGTCCAAAGATACCCGTCACTTCCTGCCAAACCCTCCCATCCTCTGTCCTCTTGCTCTCACCACACCCATACTCTCCTTGCCATAACACCCCCTCCCATTATCCTCTCCACCGCTTCCTGTGCCTTCCCCACCCAGCCCTCTGCCCAACCCTCTCTTCCCTGCCTGGCGTCTTGGCTCTACCCGCTCCTTCTGACGTAGATCGTGTGTTTCTCAACAGCCGGAGAGACTGCAGGGCACTCACTACTCCGTTCAGTCTGACGTGTGGAGCATGGGTCTGTCCCTGGTGGAGCTGGCGATTGGCCGCTACCCCATCCCCCCACCAGAACCCAAAGAGCTGGAGTCTATCTTTGGACGGGCCATTATGGACGGGGCCGAGGGAGAGCCTCACACCAACATGCAGAGGCCCAGACCACCGGGCCGACCCGTGAGCGGTAAGGGTAAAGACTGTCAAACATAATTGAATAAAAAACTTGCATAATATGACTTTAAATTATTTTGTTACATGTAGAATTCTAATATGTTATGCAACTTTTTCACAGGGCATGGGATGGACAGTAGACCTGCCATGGCCATCTTTGAACTGTTGGACTACATTGTGAATGAGGTATGAGAAAGAGCTGATTTGCATAAACACACACTTTTTATTTCTGCACAAAATGTTTGTTTGCATGAATTGTTCTGTTTGTTTTTTTTACCTTTTTTTTTATTCTTGGTTCCTCCTCAGCCGCCCCCTAAACTGCCACTTGGGGTCTTCACCAATGACTTCCAGGACTTTGTGACTAAATGGTGAGCTTCTGCAACCACATTTTTAGAGCGAGCTAAAAGAAAAAGGAAGGAAAAGCACACTGTTCTTATCTGCTTTTACGCAAAAGTGAATCGGGAGAAGTAGATCATGTAGAGAGCTTACATTCCTACACTTAGTGTATTTAATGCCATGTGACATGAAGACAGCAGTGTTGACTGAAATGCAGTTGTGTTATGTACGAGGTGGTTGTTTGGAAACATTAAATCCAACTTAATCCTTCAGTGACAGAAGCAGTTTGACAGTCTCATGTCGGTAAACTTTTTGGTGTGATTTGTGTTCGCAGTTTGATCAAAAACCCGGCTGAGAGGGCCGATCTGAAGATGTTGACGGTGGGTACCCTGAGCTTCATTTTCAGCTCTCTTTAGTTAATGATGCTAGCGGTACAAACAACGGTTTCCTTTTTTGTTTTTTTCCTCAGAGTCACACGTTCATCAAACGATCAGAAGTGGAGGGAGTGGACTTTGCCGGCTGGTTGTGCAAAACCATGGGCCTCAACCAGCCCAGTACTCCCACCCGTGGCACTGAGTGAACCGGCCCCAACTGCCCTCACACACACCTGGGTCTTGCTTGCATACACATAAATATACTGCACATACACGTACACAAGCCATCACACACATTGGCACTTTTTTTTTTTTTTTTTTTTTTT
>NW_022280060.1:5228049-5269736 GCF_004355925.1 Anarrhichthys ocellatus
CCCCCCCCCCCCCCCCCCATCTTGCTCTTGGGTACGGTTTTCTCCCTTCCCCCCCCCTCTCGCCCATTTATTTCTTCACCAGCAGCAGAGCCCTTTGAGTCGTTGTACAGTAAGACCACAGCTTCACCATGCCAGTGTCAAGAGTAGCCGCAGCTCACTTTTCCCCACCGCTACAGAGGATGTAAAGCACTGAAGGGCTGCCGGTGTGTCAGCTGAATTTGGATTGATTGACAAACTTCTTTTGTATTGTTGATTGTCGAATATACAAATATTCTGTATTAATCTTTTGTATGGCAACAGTTGATGGCTTGTGGGACTTGTATTTTAATAAATGACCTGCTGTAGAGATTTCCAAACGGAGAAATCTAAACATATCACCTGCTTGCAAGTTCTAAAGTGGTTTTATTGAAGGTGACTGCAGCTACTTTGATTTAAAATCCCTTCGTCAACCTTACTCATGCATACATGTTCTCAGCAGAGGCCTTGCAATTACTTCCAATGTAATAAGATTTGTCAGTAGAGAGTGTGCCGGACAAATAGGCGTATAAGGAGTCCTTTTCACTATTAGGTAAGTGAGCGATCACTCTGAAGATCACTTTGTGAACAATGTCACAAACCAAAGAGGGTCCTCGTGACTAAAAGTTTTTCAACGCCTGAGAACTTTGATTTCGTATGCAAATTCATGAACAGTATATCAGCGTACTTAGTGTTTTGATTTTGTTTTTTCTTCATTCAGTGAGCTCCACTGAGTTGACCTTGTTTCCTCAACATACATTTCAATGTGCATCCCACACCGTGTCTCTCCCATGGGAGGAGGCGTATGCTGTGTAGGCCTGATAAATGCCAGAATCTCCATTATTGACGTTGAGAAGAAAAACAGTCGAAATGTATTCATGGGATGATATAGCATGGTTTATTATCTTTATAATACTGTATGTGTATTTTATTTCCCAAGATCATGATGGGGATGATTTGCTGGTGTTTCTTTTATCAAAAGCCTGAATCTCTGCAATGTCGATATGATATTCCAATCACATTGACTAATTTAAGTATTTTCTTTCTTTGTTGTTGGTCTGTACTTTCCCCTGAAGTGTATTTGGTTATGGTTTCACTGTACTATGTGTGGCACTCCGAGCTTTCTCTTGGGACACAACCAGCCGAGAGGCGTGCTGTTGGAAGAGACTTGGGTTGAAGTAATTTCTGTGATTCAACCCAATTAATTGTGGTAAAAAATAAATACTACCCAACATTGAATGAGACTTCAGACGAGTCAAGTAGTACAAAGGGTTTGAACATTTTAACCCAAGTCAGTGTTGGTCACATGGTGGTGTTACTTGCTAGCCTGCCGTCTTGCTAGAGCTCTTGTATTCTCTCTGCTTATGGCTGTCCTTTCTTTACCCCCCCCCTCCCCAAATGTGCATTTGTTCAGAGCAAAATGAATGTGTTGTCACTTGTATGTCTACAAAGCTATATTCAAAAATTACAGGAGTACTATTTTGCAGTCTTAATATACAAATTTTTGATTTATGTACATGACAAGGGAGAAGAGTCATTTTATTATAATATAAAAATGTGTTGGATATGGTTATAATGTATAAAAAGATTAAAATAAAACTTATTTGTCAATGTACTGTGAGGTGTTATTTATTTACGCAGCCATTGCTGTTCGCTATGTCGTCACTATACATCTATGTCGCTAACAGACTTACCAGAAATCGTTTTAACCATACAGACAACAATGAAGCAACAAATATGTAATTGTTTTACACTTTTTAGCTGTTTTAGAGTAGCTGCCACTTGTGAATTGTTCTGTAATGATTTACTTTATTTAGTTTATATGTTCATATGGTTGTAGTCAGGGCCCTAGATAACAGAGAACACTGAGGGCAATGCAATAACATAAAAAAAAGATTTCCCCCATTACAACGTTATTTATTATAGGTTTTAACAGCATGTAGAGAAATAACATTTATACAAATTATACTTTTTGATGGGGACTTGGTTGTATTGTATATCTATTGTTGTCTTTTCTGGACATTTAAATATTCAGACTCTCTAATGTGGATGGATTATTGAATGGGCCTACAAGGCACAGGCCCAGGGGCCCAAAGTGTCAGGGCCTTCACTTACACTCAACGACACATGTCAACCAGGAAGATACAAAAAACAACTACAAAGAGACACCAAAATACTATAAAGCAGACCAAAGCAGATACAAAGAGATGCAAAACAGCTACAAAGAGACCCACAAACAACTATGAAAAGGGGCACAACAACCACAAAATGACTACAAAAAGAAACAGAGCAACTTCGAAGAGATTCAAATGACTAGAAAAAGACCCAAAACAACTACAAAGAGACACAAAGCAACTTCAAAGTGACTCAAAATGACTATAAAACATCCACAGACAAGAAAATAACTTCATAAACACCAACACAATTACAGTGAGACAAAGCAACTACAAAGAGTGACTACTCAGAGACGCATAACGACCACAAAAAGGAACACAACTTCCATTGTCAAGAAAATAATAACAACAACAAAACAATTACAAAGTGACACAAAACAACAACAACGCCATACAAAATGACCACAAAGTGACCACGGAGAGATGCCTGACAACAACAACAACAGCAACAACAAAGAAACAAAGAAACAAAAAGAGGCTAAATAACTTTTGGGGTTCTTTTGCATGTCTGTGCCCAGGGGCCCAATGAAAACATGTGAGGATTATGAGACAATTGTCTCATAATCCTCACATGTTTTCATTCATAGCTACCTGGAGGACTTTGATATTTCTCTGAAATGTTTTACCCATAGACTCTTTGTAAGAAGCCTGTCAGTCGGTACTGGTCTCTGATTGGCTGACAGGTGTCTGACCGATTAACATGAAGAAAACTAAACTTCAGTAAACAAACAAAGTAGCTAGCGACAGTTTGAGAGATGGATTACCACGTGTTCTAACTTCAAACTGGGTAAGTGTTCATTTTAATACATATTCATAAAATATATTATCATTTATTTTTTACTCGAGCTCTCAGTTCAGCATCGAGCAGCTAACGTTAAATGAGTAACGTTAGCTTGCTAGCTTATACGAGGAAAGCGTGTTAAAGTTACCGTGAACTACAAAAAGTAACTGAACTTTAATGTCGACATTACAACATAAAGCTAACGTTACTTATGCTGCGAGCACCAGCCGTTTCCTACTGACGTCAGTACGCGTTACTTTGACTGTTTCAGACTTTGTTGGTGGGTCAAATGAAGACCTGAATCCAGGGATTCTTGCTAACTGCCTCCTTTTTTTTTTTTGGGCTCCACAGATGTGATGTCGGGTGTCTGGACTTGGAGAGGACCAGTTCATATTATACTGAAGAGACGACAGAGCATCATCTCAGCCATGGGCTCCATGGATGTGTAAAGAGGCCTCAACTCATTCTGACTGAGGCCAAAACTGAATAAGAAGGCAAGTTGTGTTAAATATTGTGTATTTATGTGACAGTGTATCCTGCGGTTTTCATTTCACTCAGGCTGCAACTTATCCACCTGCATTCCTCTTCACTTAGCCTGGCAAATTACAGCAAGTCGATGTGCACCATACCTTCACCTGCAATTCATGTGTGTTTTGTGAAGTTTAGAAAGCTGCCGTTTCCCTGTGCTTAAAAGCAGAGACGGTGCTTAACAGTGCCCTCTAAGGCAGAGGGTGTGTCACTACCTCGCCCTGCCAAATAGCCCCTTGATTCCTCTTGATGGTTGTCTGTGCAGTGCCAAGCCAGTGTCAAGCCCTGCTGCACTGTGGGACACGGCTCCCGTGAGACTGGTGCATGCAACGTTGTGTCAAGTATTGTTTTCAATAGTTTGTGCATGAAATACGTGACTTAACGGTGCTTTCAGATGGTGCAAAAAGAATCATCGAATACATCTTGTGCTCCATCCCACTCCGCGGTACAATGGCTGGCTCGCACTCACTGAGGGGGCGTGCGGGTGGGCGGTTTGGAAGTGGCGCAACATCAAGTGCAGTCGCTTTTAAATTCACACATGGGATCTTGCCATTTCCCACTGTGGATAAGACATTTGTCGACTTAGTAATGTCTACTCTGACGCCTCACCTGTTGGAGCTTGGCAGGTATTGTGTACAGAGAGTGGGCTGAGCCAGAAAGTGTATCAAGGGGGTTGCTGGCAGCCCCTACTGTATGTGCTGGAATGTGCCATGGCTTGCTATTGGGGTGGGACACCATGACCTCAGGCAATAGAAAGGGTGGGTGCGACTCGACTCGCATAGAAAAAGAAAGGAGCAGTGAGACACGAGGTGGGTGAGAATTGACAAGAGTTACAGTTCATTTACCCTTAAAGCAAACATCTGAGTGTCCACAGATGGGAGAAATTGGCAGACATGTACGGTAAAATGACAGAGTGGAAAGGCATGGGTTAATGATTTGTGTCATCTCTAAATGAGTTTATGACTTTGACAACTGTCCACTTTTGAGCGCAAAATAAATTTCCACTTCACTTTTGTTTCACAGAGGCAAGAGGGAGAGGAGACGGAGGGGGAATGCTGTTTCTTTAAGAGAGAGAGGGAGTGAGAGCGAGAGAGAGAGCGAGAGAGAGAGCGAGAGAGAGAGCGAGAGAGAGCGAGAGAGAGCGAGAGAGAGAGAGAGAGAGAGAGAGAGAAAGGGAGGGACCTCTTTGCCCTCCAGAAACCAGGAAGGGAATTGAGTTGATCTGCTGCTGCTTGGTTAGCGCATACGGGGCTTTAAGCTGCACAACAGTGAGAGGGAGAGGAGGAGAGGAGAGGGCTGAGCTAACCCACAACAAGCTTCACCACGGCCATCGCAGGTGAGCTAAAGGCACCCTGCCATCCCCCCCCCCCGCTGTCTGCCCTGGGCCTGACGACCAGAGGGGAGCAGGGCAGAGGAGGAGAGGAGAGAAGGAGGAATGAGGGAGGGGGGGCAGAAAGGAGAGCAGGGTGGGGGGGTTGGCCGGAGAAGAGAGGTGGGTCGCAGCAGTAGTCCCTACTCAAGGTTCCTCTTTTTTTTTCTTTTTTTTTTAAATCCTCCTAAAGTACTTCCTCTGTACTGCTCTTTACCTCTGTGGGGTCGTGAGATAAAGTTTATAGGATGTCTTCAAGGCATTAACTTTTCAGGCAGGTGGAAACACTTAAAGGAGGGGGGGCTGTCGAGAGGGGGTGGGGGGTGGGGGTTACTGAAGGAGTAACCAAAAATAATTATATTGGACAAGGTATCAGCAATGGCAACAACTTTTGCGAGACAGTGGCGATTGAAATGCTCAGTGCGGGGCAAGTTGTGTGTTGTGTGCGCAGGGCATGTTGTGGTGGCACCAGACTGTTTGGAATAGGAATAAGTCATAATTTAGGTCAGGAGTTTCTAAGTGTGTCGGAAATGTCACTGGAGTGTGAGCCAAAGAAAGAATCCACCGCTGATGTTACTGCTCTGGCAGTCGAGGCTGAAATGTCTTTGTTTTTTTTTTTTCATACGAAGCTCGGCCCTGTTTGATGGCTGGTCTGTACTTTAATACCTGGCAGTCTGCTAGCAACATACTGTAGTGTATAATTCAGCCCTGAGTGCTTACGTTAGAGCAGGCTTGGAGATAGTGGAGGTGGTGAGGGCAGAGAGAGCTGGGACTCGTAGTCCACAACGAGGGGCTGCAAAGCAGGTCGGATGATTTTCAGAACTCCATATCCCAGAGTGCCTTGCCCATGGCCATCCAGGAAAGGGAACAACTGCCAGCCTATCCCGACAAGGAGGTGTGGTGAGTGAGCAGCTGTCAAACCAATGAGAGCAGGGGATGCGGAGCCGAGTTGTGGGCTAAAACCGGAGGGGGGGCGGCGCTGGTGGTGGTGCTTGGGGGGGGGGGGGGGGGGGGGGGGGGTGTGGGGGGGGGGGGGGGTGAGGTGTCTGTTTGTGTGGGATCAGGCAAGGGCTTGCCTGTATGACTACGGCCACTCGCAAGTTTCCTGTCTGGTAAAGCGTGAGCCCTGCCCAGAGACGGAGGCAGCAGAGCTGGCCGGCAGGCAGGGGAGGCAAGTAGGGCCCAGGAAACATTTTCTGCCTATTTGGTAAGCACTCCAAAGACACACGCGCGCGCACACACACACACACACACACACTGTGACTGAGAGGACAAGAGAGGCAAGCGGAGGAAATAAATACCATAGCGTGTTGTGTGTGTATGTGTGTGTGTGTGTGAGAGAGAGAGATGGGGCTTGATAGAGTTCAGAGTTCTTGACCCACTTGCAGATAAAGGAGGGAATGGCAAATAGGTCAGAGTGTAAGGTGCTGCACACAACGCTGCTCAGAGGAAGAGTTTGTGTCGCAAAGTTTTTCCTCCACATCAGGCTAACTTTGTGTTGTGCATCAGTGTTGTCTCCATCTTAAGGCACAATATTCTTTGAATGCTTTTGTCTACTGCTGTGATTAAACGGCACTGCTGCTATTATTAGTAGAGGGACAAGATGAAGACAGTTGCACAGCCTGTGCTGCTGCTTCTTTTAGGGGGTGTTAAAGTAATTCCACTAAAACCACTGCATCAAGTGTTTGCTAGACTGTGGCAGAGCGATCGCGTTGACAGAGTACAGGTGAGGCGGTGAGTAACAGATTATTTGAGAAACCTCTTCCTGCCGAGGGGAAGAATATGTGGCACATCTTGTGACAACTGGTAGGGT
Organism: Anarrhichthys ocellatus; assembly: GCF_004355925.1. NCBI lineage: Eukaryota > Metazoa > Chordata > Actinopteri > Perciformes > Anarhichadidae > Anarrhichthys > Anarrhichthys ocellatus. The sequence continues at coordinate 5,234,730 of NW_022280060.1, forward strand.
ATACGCTCCATCCATGCAACATTCAAATACAACGTAAGTCCTGCTAGCTATGCTGGAGAACTTGTGTACTTGATTGATTTAAATGTTTTTCAGCTGCTCACACCATGGTCAATCTCATGACATATTTCCCTCCCTGTCAACTTAACCCCTTTCCTTCCCAGCATATTGTTAAACGCAGATTCTAATCTCGCCCGTGCTGGTCGCGCTTGCTTGTGGCTTGTGGTTTAAAGACTTCACAGGAACCCTGACTGCCTTGCTCAATAACCAGATGCATATTTTTTGGCTTTCACATACTTGTTCAACCCGTTTTTTTTTTGTTTTTTTTGTTTTTTTTAAACGTGTGGGCACGGAGAGGGTACAAGAAGAGCACGACACATGAAGACGCCCAAATGCTGGGAAAGTGTTAGGAATGTTTCTCAGAAGGCGGTAGAAGAAAAGGTTCAATGTCACAGACAACATTAGTTGCATTAGTCCTCATTCTAGGCCACTTTCTAGTTGCTACTACAGAAGATTAGTATAGTTAGCTTAAGTAAATTCCAGCAAGAGGTTAAACTAGGACGCCGTTTGTGTGTGTGTGAGTGTGTAGGCATGCATGTGTGTGTGTGTGTGTGTGTGTGTGTGTGTGTGTGTGTGTGTGTGTTACCAACAATAGACTCCGGGGGAATTGCAGGGGACTTCAGTGGCTGTGGGCAGGTCCAAGACACCACCCATCAATTTGGCGGTGAGGCTGAATACAGTTTGATATTCCTGTATGTTTGTGCCTCCACCACTATGGCCTGAAACTAGCAGGTTCAGACAGACGGAGAGGACAGGTTGCGTGATGTCGCCGTGGCAGTTTGAGGCTTTTATTTTAGAGTGAAATGCTGGCTGTATACAAAACATGTAACGCTCATTACATTTGTTCAAAGTTTTGTTTATATGGTTAAATTATGCATCGGGGTCCATATGGTGGAATCAAAACTTAAGTTGTTTTGTACTTTTAAACCAAACATCATTTATGTGCTGCTGTTCTATCTTTAGATTTTAATTTGTAAAAACATTTGTTGAAACATTTTGAATCCCTTCATCTGCCTCTTCCTTGGTGAATGCAGCTTCACTTCCCCCCCCTAATGTTTGGTTCCCCTGGTCAGCTGCTCAGTGCACCACAGCTTCCAGCCTGGCAAGGCAGATAGACAGACCCCTCTCTGTTGTTTTTCTGTTGTTGTGCTGAAGTCTAGGGGGAGTAAAGGGGCTTCTTCTGTTCTCTTCTGGGACATTTATTATGGAGAGGCTAACACAACCTGATCAAATTAGAGGGTGAGAGGAAGAGGCTGGCATGTTTTTCAGATTGTGGGTAGAGCTACACTTGGATTTTGACACTTTTGGAGTTGGATGGTGTATTTTGGGGATATGTTAATTGAGGATTTTTACATTTTCAATATACTGTAAAAAAAGAGAATTAGTTTAAGGCATAACTGAATTGTCATAATGATGTTGAACACCGTTGTAGAGATGTACGAGAACTGGCCAACTGTGACCAATCTGTCTGCATGTTGATTTAGTGAACTGGTTTAGGATGAAGCGGCAGAGAAGACGGGTGGGTTGCATTGAAGTACGCCGAGACAAAGGGGAGGGTGGGTGGGTCTGCAAAGCTTTGCCTTCTCAGCAGTGGAAAGGGGAAGTGGGTGCTGTGGTGGGTTACTGCGCACAGTCTGAGACAGAGATGGAGCAACGATGAGATGAAAGCGACAGATGAGAGGAAGAGAGAGAGAGGGTCAGACAGAGAGGGGGGGGGGGGGAGAGAGAGCTGGTCATCTGATAACAGAGCGGGTTCTGTTACACGCCTGTCAAAGACTCCCAGGAAGTCCTCTGCTGCGCATGCACAGAGCGGCGCGGGGCACGATGGGCCTGCGGACCGACCGACTGGCCCGCCTGAGCGGAGGAGTTGACGCTGTGTCGGATTGTAAGCGCCGCTTCTGAAGCCATGTGTTAAATTCTGTTACGCTTCCTGGTTGGCAGCATGGCAGTGTCAGAGCGTGTTACTCAAGCTAAAAGGGACTCAGACCGTGGATGTGGTTTTGTTACACTGCAGCTTATGAAAGGCTACTGTCCCAAGACATGTCATAGGACTCGAGACTTCACAATGAAAAGACAGTAGTTGAACTGGCATGAAACTAAAACAGTGTTCAAGGTTATGGCTTTTATTGATATTATATTTACTTAACAAAAACTGACATTATGAAATGAATGAATTAGTTACACTGTTGTGTTTCTCTGCATGGAGTGACTAGATGAATAGAAATGCACGACACCATACAACAGTCTTGCATGAAATACTATCTTAATCAAAACGATCACTTTTTTGCTGAGATTACTCTTTTAGTTGTTTGTATCTTGTCTCAACTCTATTGTAATTCTTTGATGCTGTATATTTCAGCGGAGTGGCATTGAGCTACTTTACATGATCATATTGTGTTTCTGATATTTACATATGGAGGAGCACAGTATTACAGTATAATGCAATCCAACACCACAAATTACAGACTCAAAAATGACCGTAGAGTTTAATCACCATATTTCTGTTATTGTGTCAAAACCTAAGTTTGGTAAAAGTAGTAAGTCACAGCCGTTGCACTGGATTAAATAACGATGTGTTTTTTATTTGCTAGCCTGTGGCTGTACAGTTGGTCTGACTGAGACAAACAAGCAAGAAAACAAAATCCTGACACGGTTAGAACAGTGTGAGAGTTTCCACGAGTTATTACAGCAGCTACAGGTTTAATTTTTCTACTTCCTTTGCTATCTGGCAGCGCAAACATGGACCTTTTTATAACATCATAAAACCCCCTGGCTAGCTTCCTCGCATTAAACTTTGCTCAACTTGTGGGTGGTGACCTTCCCTCTTATGGAAGCAGGTCACACCAGGTAACAGAAGGAGAGTTTTTCATTGACATCTGAGCCGGATTCCTCGGCATCTATACTGAACGCTAAGGAGTTACGATTTGAGCTTGTGAGTTGTAACGCCCTGCCTCACCCACTACCTTTTCACTGGCATTGTGTCTGTGTTTTGGCTCCACTTCCTGGTTCGTTTTTTTTTTTTTTAGTAAAAGCTGCCAGGCCGAGACCAGTCCATGCAACTTCAGTTTTTATCAGTCACTTGCCCTCTTCCTGCTTCTCTTGCAATATGACCAATCAGGTTTCCTTCCACCACCGACACCAGCGAGTCACTTGGCAGTGGCCACTCTTCCAAGGAACTGCCACCCCCTCCCCATTCCGATTATCTTCCATTATCTTGGTCCAACCTTGAACCCCTCTTGACCCGAGTAGGTGATTCCCTCGCAGCAGGGTGGGGTCGGCAGGTTTTGTTGCCTCAAACACCAGTTGAGATAGTCAGTGAAATGATAAAGAAAGGGTCAGGACATGGAGAGCAAAGGGCCAACCAAATTCTTCAACTTCTTGTTTGATGTCCAGATTTTTCACTTGTTTTCAGTCCAGACTTTGCCTCTGTATTTCTGTAGCACTTAATTAAAACGCTTGCATGCATTAAGTTGAGTAAAACTGGGAGTATCCTGATATAATTGTTCTCTTGTAAAAGCAACAAGCTAATAACAATTCACATGGTGATATAAAATTAATAACTGCGCTGTATTTTAGTACACAAATGTGGCTCACCTGTGCTCCATCAACATTTAAGGTTTAAGGGATCAATGATTCAGTTATGTTTGCTCTGATTGCTCCCGTTTAAAGTTGGGTTTCTCACTAGTTATGAGTTCAATGTTTAATAAAATGAAGCCAAAGAGAGGATATTTACTTTTCAGTTCAGTAGGGTTGAATCAAAAGTTGTAGTATCCATTTAAATACCTGACTTTTGTTGATAGTCCGATACTAATTATCTACTTTTTGCTTTTCTAGACTTCAATAAACTAAAAAGTGTCAGTTAGGTATTTTTGTTTCTATCTAAGAAGCATCTGAGGTTACACAGGGTTAACAGTTTGTTTCTTTTGTATTTAGGAATGACTGGTATGAGTCAGCCAAAGACAGAGATACTCCCAGAGTGGAAATTCTGCAGTCCTTAGATGATACATCTCAGGCATTATGAAAACACTTTTACTAACTGCTGCCACAGCCTGATGCCAATGTGTTTGTCGGTGAATGACAAGAAAAATTGGGTGTGACTGTGTTGGCATGGATGGTAAGAACACACACAGCACCATCATCTGAAGTAACAGTAAACTGGTTTGCAGCAGACCGGTGTGGGTTGTTTTGTTCCTCAAGTGTGACTTCGATATTGCTGTGTGTAGATATATATGGGAGAGGGAGGGGGGGTGCAGGGACGTCACGGATGAGGTGGAGGTGAAGAGGGCGGAGAGGGGTTGGTCCTGTGTTAAAGCAGTCGTTTGACTTGCAAAGCAGGCCTGGGTGCTCTTCCAGTGAGCATTGAGAGAAGGAACCTTCCCTGGAAGTGGAGCGGCCAGGGACTCTGAAAGCTGCTGCACCGCGTTGTGTTGGGTTTGCGGGCCTCGTCACCCACAGGCATGAATTAGTGATAAGGAATGTTTTTAAGCCATGAGGAGGTGTCGGGATCAGGTTTGTTGCACTGTTTCCTCTCTCTCTCTCTTAGTGCTCTTTGCGGGGGTCATTTGGGGACAGAGTAGTTCCTCCGTGCGTCGTTTATGCGCGCGCGTGTGCGTGCGTGCGTGTGTGTGTGTGTGTGTGTTACTGTGTTTTATCTCCTCTCAGCTAAACGTCTTACCCGACAAAGCCGTGACCCAAGGTCAGCTATATGTACGGGGGATAACTCGCTACACAAGCTTGCAGCAAAGCTGGGTCTAGTGCAGGAGCTGTGTGTCTGTGTATAAGAGAAGAGCAGGTTGGCTCGGGTCTGGATGGGCTCACAGAGATCTATTTCCACCTGTGAAGGACGTGACCAGTAGCCAATGCGGTTACCCTATTGTCTTGCTTTTTCTTCCTTCTCCTCCCACTCTACTCTCCCTCTGCCTCGCTCTCCCTCCTGGGCCATCTCTCTTTGTCTCCCTCACCTCAGCATATTTAAATGAGGGCTTGGATCATAAAATTTGCCATGTATGACGGTCCGTTTTCATCAGGGCTTTGTGTGAGACGTTGGCAGTGTTTGCAGAGGCTTTGTGGTCAGCTGCCCATCAGAACTTAATTGAGTTAATGGGGACGTACAGTATGGAGCGAGAGACGGTGGAGCCGTTAAACATTTTACCATTAATTACCTGTGTTATTTGAATGAACAAACTTTGTCATAAAAACAGTCACTGACCCATTTGGAGGATCATGATGAGTTTGAACAAACGCCCGCTCTCCTCTCCACCTCTGTAGAGATGTGTTTTATGAAGGCTTTACCTTACTTTCACCCGTGGGCAGAGCCGACATGTTTGCCAGATCCCAAGGTGTGGAGATAGGCGTTTCTCTTTACAAGTATCGGAGGGGAGAAAAGGAGAGGTGAACACAGGTAACATAGAGGAGAGGCGGCCAGGTTAGGCAGGTTTGGTAGTGGGGTGTTGTGTACAAACATACCATGAGGGCTAATCTGAAGGAATGTCATTTGAAAGCCCCGCTCTTGTCGAGAGCAACGCACTCAATGCACCCTCCAAACCCCCCACCCCCCGGCCTCACCCCCTGCTGTGTCTCCCTGCCAGATGGAGAAGGGTGAAGGGGAGGGTTGGAGCGGTTGGATGTCCTACATGTGTGTGCTTATGTGCGTTTTGCGTGTTATTGACGTCTCCGTGATGTTACGGTATATTTGCTGTACTGTGCGTGTGCGAGTGTGTTAATGGAGCAATCGAGGATGACTTGTTCTGATGAAACCCCTCTCCCACTGCACAGGCTTCAGTCGATCGTTTTAATCCCCCCCCCCCCCCTACACGTGAGCGAGGGGACGGCCTTTCCTGAAACTTGGCACACAGTACAGGGTGGGGTAACCAGCTCAGACCGGATTGACAACCTCCCTTTTTAATACTGTTCCCTCGCAGCTTGTTGCGTGTCCTCTTCCTCCTCTTGTGGAGTTTTTCCACAGGGTCTGCTCTGGCAGCAGCCCCCCCCTCCCCCACCTTTTCCCTCCGCCTCCCTCCCTCCCCTCCCCAACTCTTGACTGACACAGAGTGAACAAGCTGCACAGTCCAGCTCCCAGCATGCACTCTGATCCCCGCTGCCCTATGCCTATCCGTCCTTCACGTCCTCTTATTTGGTTTCTTGCACGACTGGATGCACACACACACACACACACACACGTAAATACACGTAAATATAGGTGTGTACAAGGAAACCGCCACCTGCCTAGACAAATATAGCACATAAACAGCCTCACTTACTCATTCATCCACTCAGTGTTTTAATAACAGGCAACATGCCTGGCCAAATGATGCATTCACAATTGTGAGCCACCAGGAACTCTCATTATTGTACATTGTCACACTTGATGTAGTAAATCTGTAAATACACCTGTTGTGCCAGTCGATTTGCTTTAAAATCAGCTCCAAGCAGTTGTGATGTGCAGCACTGTAGCGTTGCTGTGTAGCATATCTCCAGTCACCTCGGACACACGCTCAAGGCTCTTGAGTCCAGAGAAATGTTTGAATTGTCTGTTTGTGTCACTATATTACGTGAGCTACGCTTTACAAAGAAGATTGATGCAGGGTTCAACATACGTGGCAAATAAAAAGTCTATACTGTGAAGTTAAATTTCAGCTCGGCACAAATTGATTAAATGTCTTAACTTTAATTAGTCCTTTTTGGGTATAAGTAAGAAATCATGGTGAAGGATTTTAAAGGCTGGGGTATAAAATCACGTATTTTCATTAAACTGTCAATGTGAAAAATCAGAAGAGACGTTTTTGCATTGCTAATATACTGAGTAATAAAAATCACTTGTTGGAGTGAATCATTGTAGATTTTATTTAGAGACTGAAAAAGTCTGTTCACAGTTCCCTTGAATGAAGGTCATAAGCATACGATATATAGGGTCGAGGAACAATACGTTTAACTCGTTATAGCGGTATCTCATTGTCATTTGCAGTTTGTCTGTGTTTTACAGATGTCGCCATGATTTTTTTTTTTTTGACTTTTGTCTTTTTTTCTTGAGTTGTGATGTCTTTGAAAGATCATCCATCAAAAGAGTGATTACCAACCATGTTTTACATCTGATCACAATACTAATTGGCATGCAACCTGATATGACCCACTTTGTAGATTTTGCTAAGATACTTCAGAGTCTATATGTGAGCATTCTGTCTATATATATATGACAGTGTATGCTACTATTGGTATGTTAGTATCTACGTGGTTCTTACGTATATGGTAACAGAGGGGCCCATTGTTTAGATATATAGAAAGACTTCATAAGAGAAGGGCCATTATATTTATTTATATATATATATATATATACACGGGTCTGTTTCCCGGCCGTGACGATAAAATCTTGGTTTGAAATCGATTGGGTTCAGTGTTCTTTTTAATCATCACAATTGATGTAAACCCTACACTTGTACTACTTAAGACTTAAAATTTGGTGTCCTCATGTTTTGTGTGTACTGTGTTGTGTTCAGGAGCATCCCGGTGTGACTGGTGAATCAATAAATCAATATTCCTCTCTCTTCCTTAATCCACATAAAGAATGTCATGAACTGATCTATTATTTCCTCTTCGTCTCTCCCCTCCATCCAACTCTTCTGCTCTCAGACAGGCAGACGGACAGACGGCAGGACGGATACACGGGTGGGGGCTGTGCTAGGCGGCTCGGCGGCAGGCTGGTGGAAGATGTCGTCAGGAGCCGGTGGGAGGGGTGGAAGGCGGCTCAGGGGGACGGCGAGCAGCGGCGGTGGTGGAGGTGGGAGGGGAGGGGCAGGAGAGGCAGAAGAAGGCCCCGTGGGGATCCCGTTCCCTGAGCACAGCGCAGACATCCTGGGCAGTCTGAACAAGCAGCGGCTCAGCGGCCTGCTGTGCGACGTGCTCCTGGTTGCAGAGGACCGGGAGTTCCCGGCTCACCGCTCCGTCCTGGCGTCCTGCAGCTCCTACTTCCACAAGCTCTTCACTTCGGGGGCCGCCGCGGACCAACAGAATGTCTACAACATCGACTTTGTGGCAGCAGAGGCTCTGGGAGCGTTGCTGGACTTTGCCTACACAGCTACATTGACTGTCAGTCACAGCAGTGTGGCCGACATCCTCGCTGCTGCTCGCCTCCTGGACTTCCCGCCTGTCAAGGACGTCTGTACGCACCTGCTGGACACCAAAGTGCTCTCCCCGCCGGTACAAGACCATTATAGATCTTTAAAGTCAAATTTAAGCTTTGAGATGACATTTGAGTTAGTGACACCATTGTCCATTGTAAGGGTTGAACGAATTTATAGCAAAGCACACACCATCTAAGAAGCAGTTCATGCTAAGATGATGTGTTTTGGAATGGGGTGTCTAAGCATCATGCCACCCCCCTCATTAAATAGCCAGCATAGTCAAGCTTACATCATGGCCTTTATCAGTCTCTCTCACCATGCCAAACACACGCCCACAGCCTTTGGGTTCAACACTTACTCATTCTGAGCCAATAGCGTGTGTGGAAGGACGGCATGTGATTCCACTAACTCAGGACACAGCATATCGCAGCTACACTTCAGCGTGATCAAGCGTAGCTGTGAGATGCACATGCATGTGCTCATGGGTATAATAAACCCCTGGGTGTGCATCCAGGATACCCAGATAGGGATCTGCCTATGCTGATAGACCTTACAGTTGTAGATTTCCAGTCAGCCTTCACCTTAGCTGATGTGCTTTTTTAATTATAGTGTTTTTCATTTCTGCCTGTACTTCTGTCTTTCTCTTTGTCTTCCCCTTTTAGTTTTCACTGACTTTTAAATGCCTCCTGCACTCACTCTCTTTGTTCCCCCATCATGTTTCACTAGGCGGGCAGTGAGCGAAGAGATGAAGATGAAGATGAGGAGGGGAAGAGCAGAGGAGGCAGGGAGCAGGGGAACCGAGTGCGGGCCCGGGAGTACCTGGAGTACTTCCAGAGAGGGGCGCACTGGAGCAGCAGCTGCAGCACGCCAGAGCTCAGGGACCTGCCCACGCACCTGCACTTTAACCACGGTAATGGCGGGATCCCCAGCAACGGGGCTCCTGCTGGCCCCGGTGAGTACTACTCCCCCCTGGCCCTCGCCTTGGCCCAGGCCCCCACACAGGAGCTCGAGGACGAGGATGAGGATGAGGAGGAAGATGAGGACGGGGAGGTGGTGCAGGGGAACGGAGCGAGCCTGGTGTCGTCTTACTTCCCTTCGTCCCAGAACGGGCACTTCTACCTCCCCCCGGAGTCTCGGCTGGGGCAGGAGACAGAGGTGGAGGATGGAAGTAGGGAGGCGACGGCGAGGGAGAGGGGTTCTGCCAGTGCCCTCCTGCAGCAGATGATGGACTCCATCGAGAGGCAGAAGGACCGTGCAACAACCGGGGTGGAACAGGGAGATGGGGACGACCCCGACATGGAATTTTACTTGAATTATTTTAACAGCACTCAGAACGAGGATCCAGCTTCTGCGGCTGTGACAGAGGGAGTGCCGCCGCTCTGGTTGTCACGGGGCAGAACAGGCCAAGACAGAGGAGGAGGAGGAGGAGGAGGAGGAGGAGAGGGGGGAGTGGGAGAGAGAGGCAGCGGGGTTGGAGGAGGAGGAGGAGGAGGAGGTGGGGGCGGCGGCGGCGGCGGCGGCGAGAGGAAGATGCGCTCTAAGGCCTTCCAGAAATGCCCCATATGCTCCAAGGTCATTCAAGGAGCAGGCAAGCTACCCCGCCACATCCGAACGCACACGGGAGAGAAACCTTACGAATGCGCCATCTGCAAAGTGCGCTTTACCAGGTAAGCCCAATTAATGAAGTGACTCCCCCATGTCACATGTACTAATAGTCTTGGAGTTGGCACTGCAGACAAATGTCCCAGCAGAGGGAAACACCACAGCCAGGAGTATTAGCGCTAACCAACTTAGCTTTGCATTAAGGAGGCAGCGCAGTGAATCTAAATGTTTACCTTGGCCGTGGGCTGACAGAGTATCCCCTGACCAGGCTTTTTCAATGTCACACTGTAGCCAAATGCTGATCAAAATGGCATGTAGAATATTCCTGCTGAGAGAGGGGGGGTCGGATTATAAAAGTTATAAAGGTTTTTTTTATTGGGACAGCCTTCATAGCAAAGTCCTGGAAATGGAACATAGGGGTCCTATAAAAGAAGTCCGTGCCATGGCGGTGTTATCTAGTGGAGGGCTGCTATAAAGCTCTGTGTTCTGATACAGAGGGGGATTACAGGTCCTGGATGGTACTCTGTGTGCTCCAAAGCAATAATTTGAACTTTTGATCTCTGGTTATGTTGATTATTGCCCACGGCAGAGCAGTTACACCACCACCACCCTCCTCTCTCCCTCTCACTCCTTTACCTCTCTAATGAAATCTGCCATGTGCCACTCAGTAAAATGTGGCTGGTCTACAGCAGTGAGCTGTGGTTTCCCTGTATTTGGGAGTCCTGCCCTTTCCTTGAAATAATTCAATTAATTAATTAACCAGTGGACTTGTGCTGGAAATGGATGCAGTAGGCTAGAAATACCCAGAACCTCTGCTGGCATGGCAGGTAGGGAAGACCAATCTGAATTTGCCTTCCAGCTAAATTTGTTCGGCAGTGGGAAGGGGGTATTGTAATCTTAATCCTGTTTGATCAGGGTTAAGAGTGTGCCTCGCACGGTAATAAATCACTCCTGTCCTTTAAATAATTCACCTCTGTCAGTGTGCCACTCTTTTCCAAGGCTTCGGCCCCGTGTGTTTCTCCTCACTAAATGTTTCTTTGTTATTTTTTTTACATTTGGGGCATCGTTTGTTCGGACCGGGATGGGTTGCAGCCGGCGTATTTGTTGCTTGTATGACAGCTAATCCACTTACATGGCATGTGTGTGTGTTTTCAAATAGACTTGTCTTATGCTTGTTTGTTTAGGAGCCCTCTGCCCCGAGTGCAAAAGGGTTAAAGAGCTCGAGAGATAGTGGGAGGAGTGGGGGGTACGAGGACAAGAGTCAGATGAGTGCTAAGGCAGCCTGATAAAGTCTGGTGTACCATCGCAGAGTAAAGAAATGTTCCAGGATGTCATGAGATGAAGTTGAAGTCACAGTTTGGTCTTGGTTTAAGTGGAATTGATGCTTTTTGGAAAATAAGTCTTCTATACGAGCTATTTGATAATCTTTGAAGTGACAACTGCTCTAATGCAAAATTCTATCAGCTTACAGCTCGTGGGGATAGAAGCAGGCTGTGAAATTGATGACGCTTTACAGACTCATCTATATTTCAGTACGACTCGACGTTAAACGTCAAGTTTTCAAAATGATTTTGGAACTGTTTGGCTCGAAGTCCTCATTTTCGATTCACAAAACTTTTTGTCATCCGTCAATTGTTTTTACGGCGACGTCCTCAAAGTTAACCGAAATCGTAAAAGTGGCAACTGACACAGTGCACATTGAGCTTTCTCGTCAGTCCACAGTTGCGCTCTTGTGTGCAGTTACACGGATAAAGATGTGAGCTTTATGGCTTCTCCTCAGTTGGCCCGGCTGCCCTCACAGAATAATCTCATTGGAAGAGATCCAAAAGATGGCCGTTTTAATAGGAACTAAAACCATCCAAAGCATATTAAGCTGACCACTGTACATATGAGAGTTAATAATGTGTTTCAAGTTAATTATATATTTGTACATGATGTTACTTGGCTTGATTAGTAGCCGAAAACCTGAAGCTGGCTGTTTGTGCTGAGTGGTGTGGGTTGATCGTGTATTTCTTTTGTCTGTGTATTCTGTCTGTGATTTTGTTTACTTTTCTTTCTTCCAGGCAGGACAAGCTCAAGGTTCATATGCGGAAGCATACAGGAGAGAAGCCTTACCTTTGTACGCAATGTGGAGCCGCCTTTGCTCACAACTACGACCTGAAGAACCACATGCGCGTGCACACTGGCCTGCGCCCCTATCAGTGCTCAAGCTGCTTTAAGACTTTCGTGCGCTCGGATCACCTGCACCGCCACCTCAAGAAGGACGGCTGCAACGGCATCCCCTCTCGTCGAGGCCGAAAGCCTCGGGTGCGGGAGCAGGGGCACCTCGACGCCCCCCTGGGCCTGCTGAGCCCCGGTTCCGAAACGGGGCCCCCCGGGCCTCGTACCATCAGGGGGCGGCGGCGCTTGGATGCGTCCTCGGCGCCGGAGCTGGAGGGGGCTGCTGGAGCCCATGCACACAGTCCTCAGCTGCAGGATTTTGCAGGGGAGGCAGGGCCCTGAGACTGCAGGGGCGACAAGGACACTGCTGGACACCATAGTCAATCTGCACCGCCTGTGAGACAGGCCAGTGAACAGAGAGGAGAAAGAACACACAAAGGCAAACTTTAAAACAACAACTAACTATTCCTCTATAAACCAAATCAGGGTGTCACAAAAAATCTAATCTTTATATTTCTTTTTCCTTTTTTGTTTAGGAAATGGAGTAGACTTGCAAGCACTTGAGTCGATTTATCTGTTGAAGAGCAAAGAACGCTTCAAATCATGTACCCATGACGTCCACTTTCTGGGCCATTTCTTTCTTTATAATATATTAGGGGTTTTATACATTGGCATATGTGCTTAGGCAAATGTATGATAGATACAAAGAAACGCGGAGCAACTATGCAGTTGATTTAGATTTTTATTGGTTTTGTCCTCACAGCCTTCAAGCTCTAAGCAAGGTGTCTATCAAGCACCTTCTGGCTGCTGTACGGGTGAAGCGAGGACAAATCCTCCCAGTGAAAAACAACTCTTTTTCTATTCTTTTGCAGGTCTGAAATGTACAGTTACCATAGAAACAACATTGCCACAACATGGCATATGCAAGTAAACCTCACCACAATTTTGATGCAACAGTTTTTTCTCTCTCTCTAAATGTTCCAGAAAGAATCAGACGAGGGTTTGATTGAAGTGTTACTTACTCTATAAAATGCATCTATGGTTTTGTCTTATTGAAAAACAAAAAACTAATTCACGTCGAGTCAAATCCACTTTACTGGGCTCTTCAGTCACAGGACTCTGGGAACATGAGGGGTGGAGGGTTTGTGTTTCTAAAGCACTACCATCGTCGATGTACCTGTTGGCTTTGACTACGTTGCCTCTTAACCCTCTCAGCCCTGCTAATTTCAGCTTTTTTTTTTTTTTTGTTGTTTTTCCCTTTTTGATTCTGTCTTAATTTTTTTTTTTTTGTCGTCGTTCCTTTTTGTTGACTGCTTCGGGTACTTGACACTTTATAATTGTATACATGTATATACAGCAGGTGGTGATATGACATTGGTCCCCTCTTAATGCTGAGGTGTACTTACCAATCGGGTTCTCTCCTCTTAGGCTTGATGTCATATTTCTCACAGAGTGAAGCTTGTGGGTGAACGAAAAGAAAAAAAACCCTGTGAGTGTTTCGATGAGAAAAAACAAACAAAAAAAACATTGAATCACCCATATGTCCTAAACTTAACACTTAACTTGTACAGTTCCTACCCAAAGGAGGAGGAGGAGGTCGAATGAATGAATGTGCTTAACTTTGTGCAGTTTTTTCGGAATCTGTCCTTGTGTGACAAGGCGCGGGTAGCATTTAACCAACCGCAGGTTAAAGGAATGGCAGGGAGCCCGAGTGAGAGAATGACAAAGAGTACGCAGAAGAGATGGATGAGCACCTTTTTTTTTTTTCTACGTTTGCACAGCTTTACTAAAGATATCCAACAGCGGGAGAGAGAGGTATATTTAAAGGAAGTGGGCTGGTGTTTGGGGGGGGGGGGGGAGTGAGAGGAGGTTTATGTATCATGCTTATTCCAATCTTTTTTGCCCTAGGGACCACACAACCGTGAGGCAACCTGTACGATGAAGAGAGCAATAAATACCTGTCCAAGTTGGGAGGCCAAATAGGAGCGCAGCTGCAGCTGGTTGATGGGGGAGGGGAACAAGGGAAGGGGAGGGGGATCTCACAATGTCTGTTGCATTCCAAAAAATAATCTCCCCCAGCTCAGCCACGTTTCCAGGCAGGAGGGGATCAAATCAGGCCTTTTCTCTCCCTCTGTAGTCCTCTAATGCCCCCGAACTAGCCTGGAGGGGATATTATTATATTAGAGCCTGGTGTTACTGTGGGTGGGACGCCTGGTGCTGGCAGTTTAGTGTGCGAGTGTGTTTGTGTGTGCATGCGTGTGTGTGTGTGCGTGGCAGCCGGGGTCGCTCTGGCCACATCATCACTGTGTGAGTCAGCCACGGCCTGTTCAAACATGCACCCTGAGCTGCCAGCCCCAATGCACTTTCTCTGTCTTTCACACACACGTACACACACACATACAAACATACACACACACACACACTCTGCTCACTGGGTCCAGGTATCCTGTAGAGAAGGGGGGGAAAACACCAGAGCTGATCTATCCGTTTGAATGTTGTAAAAGACTGTGACTCTGGATTTGTAAGTCTTTCCAAGTTGTGTTATTGTGCAAAACTAGCACATTTTGAGTCGAGAGACCCTCCCCACCCCATTGCACCCTGTAGTATTTGCAGTTGAGCTGTAGTTTGACTATCAGTCCGTTGCATCTTAATTGGATAGAGCCAGGTTATGAATGCACTTTGTTATTGAGGAGGACACTTTTGTCAACGAAACGGGTACTTTGAAACAAACCAGTTGCAAATGAGATCAGTCCTTTCTTCTGTCCGTGGTGGTGAAGTTGAACTCCTCCACTGGTTCTGTTCAGGTTTTGAAGACAAGCTGCCAAAAAAAAAAAAAAAAAAAAATCATCAGAAAACTGAAATATTCACTACTTCAGGTCTCTAAGAGAGGCTCCGATACGAACACGTTTGGGTTTGTCACCTTGAGAAAAGACTAAATGGATCCATGTAACTGATAGAACTTGAAGTTAGTTGTTGCTGGAATGTAGAGATTGTGTCTTAAATGTAGAAGGAGGAGACAGACAAGAAGAAGAAGATAGGACACTGTGTGTGTGTCTTCATGTCTTCTTTATGTGCATGTGTTGCTGGCTGGCGGGCTGGAGGGTCTCAGGACAAGCTTGGATAAACAAACTTTGCGTCTGCCCCATCTGTTCACCAGCTACTCTCATAACTACAGGTGTTCTCCGAGGAACCACAGTGATAATAGGTCCGCGGCACCACACGAGCAGAAATACCATATTGTAAAACAACTCATTGGACAGTTGCTTGTTTACTTCACGGCTCTCTCGGTGCAGATTTGCATAACTCTTTGTTTACCCTTGTTGGTCGTTGTCAGGGGTTGGCTTAGGTCTTGAGAGTTTCAGTTTCTATTTTTGCTCCTCTGTTGTGATAAAGATGGCGGTTTATTAATGCACAGTTTGACGCTCACAGGGAGACCAATGCAAGCTGGGAATGTGCTCTTTATGCTTAAACCAATTTTGTCTTGATGTGGCAGAAGGTAAGACCTGTTAGCCATCTTAAACTCTTTTTGGACCTTAATATCTTCCCCAAAAGTCTTATGTTTGTTAATTAACCAAAGCTTTTTTTGCCCTCAATCTTAGTCGACGGTAGAGATGTTGATAGTGTGTCTATAATTTATCCAGACTGGGCCTACCTGACTTAAAACCACACACAGATGTCCTCCTCTTGAATACATATGCAGACATGTGTGTGTGAAATTATACAGATATTAACTTTGCTTTCTCTCGCTCTTTGTATCCTTGTAGACAATAGAATCATAGGTTTAAGGAGGTAGAGGTTTTTTTCTGTCCGTCTACACTCTTTCTTAAAATAACGTGTTGTGCTACAATTGTTTTCTAACAATCTTGTGTGTGCGTGTGTGTGTGTGTGTGTGTGCGTGCGTGCGTGCGTGCGTGTGTGCGTGCGTGGGTTGGGGGGGTCATGGTTTTGGGTTGCTGTGCCAGGAGGGTGGGGGAAATGGGTGCTTGGGTGGGGTTATGGATATAAAGCCTGATAGCACTGGAAATGGTGCTTTAGCTGAGAGAGCAAAAGTTTGCACTAATGTTTAATGTCCTTGTCCTGCTTATGGGAGAATGGCAGGAGACCTCAGAAAGGCCTGCGAGTTTCCATGAGCACAGAGCAGTGTGGTTAATACTCAACGGTCTCTAAAAGAGTCCATCCAACCCCTCCATAGATATAATCATGTACAGTATATCAAGAAATATACAGACGTCCAACAACAACAAATACCAAAGGAGAAGAAATGGCTTGCGTTAAAGTCATTGGACATTTTAAGCTACCAATCTCACGTTGGATTAATAGAGTTTTATTAAGTCTGAAGGCTCTTGAAAAGAGATCTTTTGATGGACAATGGTGTGATAACTGCAAATTGTATTTGCTCTTCTTGTAAAGAAATATTCCAAATATACAACATTTAGGCACTTGGAACGTAGCAAAGCCTCCGAAACCTGTTGAAACATTTAGATTTTGTCCTCGTTCGATGGCCGAGGTGCGTCTGTGTGCAGGTGCCAGAGATATTAAATCCAGTTATTGAAATTCTAGATGATGATGGGATTTTGTCAACGTTTGTCTCCTATTAAGTCAACTGATGAATGATGATATGAAATGATAATGAAAACTGTTGGTATTGTTGAACACTGTTATTTTCATCATTTGCCGAGCTGGATGGATTCAGTTTACTTTCTGAAAAGGTTTAATTGAATTTAAATGTTCTCTAGTTGAAGCAGACTGGGACTCTGTGGCCTTGTCTGAGCAGCACTAAGCTTCTTTTTATTTCTTTTTTGTTTTAATGTTTCCAGACACTTGTATTGTGCAGTGTGGGGCTGAGGCTCACTCCCACCAGGTGGACAACACAAACATCAAGGGCCACAGTGTGCCTTACGTGGGCAGGAACTGACAAAGCTCACTTCTCTTTATTTATTTATTTCACCATGAACACTTTTCTTTCCATATTTTAAAAATTAATTGTAAAAGCTGATTGGCTTGGTACTAAAATAAAAGGATAATTTAGCGGTTTAAGCTTTACTTGAATGAATTTATGATAATGTGTCTGTACGAGCCACTACTTCAGAGCTTTTGTCTCTCTCTGGATCCACTGGTGTGTCCCCAGCCTCAGCCCCAGACCAAGGTTACTCTGACCCAGGCTACACGGAGACGGTCTCACAACTTCATTGCAAGAGTTTTCCAGATTGACCTTGATATGTTTTGTTTTGTTTTCCTTTCCTATGCTGTTATCAAAGAGCTTTGGTGAATCTATCTGAGAAGGCCATAAAACAAAGACGACCAACAACTATGATAACAATTGTAACTGTAAATAATCAAGCGAAGCAGGACGGGGTGACTGTTAATACGCAGATTGGTGGCAGCAGACTATTTGCTTTGCTTCCTCATTTTCCTGCACACCTGAATTTCTTCTTCTTTTTTTTTGTGCGTTTTCCATCAGGCTCTTGATGCACAGCAAGCTGAGCGCAGCATATGCAGTACGGCAGTATGCGCAGCGTGGCTCTGGCACTTACACAGACAGCCCTGGGTCCTTCAGAGAGGCAGGCTGCTGTCTATTGGCTGCTCTCAGCCAAGTGGGGACAGTTTGCACTTGGAGTCTCTCTCAGTCTCTGGGGAGGCAAAAGGTTGGCAATGCAGGGAGGAGGATTAAATACGGGTGGTAGGGGAAAGCTGGATGTTGTTTTTCAGGGATAGAAAGCCCAGCTGATCCAGGTGACTCTTCACTGAGCCACGGTTCAGCGCTGGTCCTCTAAGCTGGTAGGAATTGCATGGCCACAATATGATAAGAATTGTAATACAAAGGAGGTCGCCACAGATTTTGACCTCTTTTGTCTCAATGTAAGTACTACTCAGGTGGAAAATACACTGCTATGCATTGGGTTTCAATGTCTGCTAGGTTTGTGGTATATCAGCCACCAAGTTACTTCTCCGTATTCGCCTTTCTCGCTCGTACCAATATTTAACATAATAGCTCCCAGAAAGATGAAAGCAGGAACAGTTCCCTCGTTGTAAAGTGGCTGCGACCGGCCTATTTCACCATCTGATATTGATCCAGTGAATTGTTTGTTGGAGGGAAGGAAGCCACTGGAGATTCAGTCTTATTAGTCAGACTGTAACATTTTTGAAAGGAGATGGGGTTGGGGGGGGGGTGTATGTTCTCTTACTCTCTTCTCCCATTGCTCTCCCTCTCTCCGGACTCAGAGTCTACATCTTTGGCCTTTGATCAAAGATCACACACCCTCAGCAGGGGAGTCGGCAGGAGAGAACAGGAGGGAGAGGGAATCGGTTGATGTGCGGAGGGAGACACGGCTGTCAGTTTTCAGTCACCTAAACTAATTTAGGATACATTCCATAACTTCATACTGTGATTCCCACTTTGGAGTTGTTGGCACGGTGTAAAGGATGCAGACGGCCGGAGGAAATGGTCAACTTTTTGCAGTTGGCTGTTTTAAGTCAGCCCGTCGAGCCTGGCTAACCCTCCACTGTGTGACAGACAGACATGTAGACAGACGGTTTAAAAGGCCCCCCCCCCCCCCGGCGGACCGCTATCCAATTTTTTTTATTAATTAATTATTATTGTTTTTTTTTTTGTTTTGTTTTTTTTCAGCTTCTGCGATTGTAACAAAAGCACTTTTGCAAAAGGCCATCCTGAATATTGTGTGCTTTTATTTTATGATTGTCACTATTGTTATTATTTTTGTTGTTCCTGTTGATGTTTCTATTTGTTTTCTCAGTGCAGCAGATCATTTATTTAAATACAAAAACAACAAAACAATTTGATGAACTTGAAGGTTCCACCTCATCTGGACATAAACACATCTCTGTTATATTGCCACCATACCCGTTATATGCAGCTTGTTGCATAGTCACACAAAGGTGGTGGTGGGGGGGGGGCACTGGACAGACCTCCCTTTACTTGCTCTCTGCTTACTGTCTCAGATCTTGTTGGGAGAAAGGTCATTTGATCTCATTTTGGGAGACTTCTTTTCTTGAAAAAGAAACCTGTATAACAGTTGCAAAGCTTTCTGAGAAGGCTCGCTGTGCTGAATGTTAAACACGCAGTGTTGTATCCACTGCAGAATCTGTTTTTTTGTTTGTCTGCAATAACGCCCTGTTTGTAGTTAAAGGCTGGATCTGGTATCCATGTAGAGCTTTAATGATTATGAAAGACAGATGAAATGGCCAAACGACCATCATGCACTTTTGCAAATCAGTACAGAATTTCTTTTTTGGGCCTTAATATCTTTGTCAAATCAAGATTATCACACTAGAATGAAAAGAATAATGATAATGATAATGATAAACATTCGGTAAATCCATACTAAATGGTTTGACTTAGGAGAGAAAGCAAGAGGCTAGTATTTATAATAGATTGATTTGTAACTGTGATTATTATGATAATCCTTTGCAGAGTTTTTTTTTTCTTTCTGATGTACATTTAAAAATGTCAGAATCTGTTCTCAAACCTGGACATTAATGTAAATGCACACAATCACGTCAGGCAGAAAAAAACGTCACTCCACTTCCCTCTGTGCGTTAAAACTTTCTTCCTGGTTGCACATCTGACGGCCTCTACTCTGTGCATCACAACAAGTGTTTCCCAAAGGAGGACCACCTGCTGTGGCCTCGCTAATTGAATGGAGCGTGGCCAGAAAGTGCAACGCCATCGAACGTGTTAACCCGCAGAGTGCAGCAGCCGTTTTCTCCCCCATGTGATTCAGCGTACTTTTTAAATAACCCCTTTCTCTTCTCAAAGGTGTTTTTCTTCGCGTAGCAGTCTGTCGGTCCGTATCTGTTGGAAGCTGCAGGGGGGGGGGGGGGTATAGGGGACTTGTTTTTTGGAGAATTTGCACTTTTTGGCGATGAAAATAAATTCTATTGTATATGAGACCACTAAATCCACACAGTCTAAACCATATAATTTCATTTTGTGTCATTTTTTTTTTTTTTGTTCTGTTCTTTTTTTCTTTTTTTTTTTTTTAATATATCCAAAAATGTCTGGCATCTGGTTGTCTGGTTTAAAGAATATAAAAACTTTCTATTAAAAACAATGGTTGCAAAAAAGTATGTGTGTGTCGCTTATTCTAACTCATCAAACAAAATAATTAATTTGTTACAATAACAAAAACAATAGTCTTTGGTTCCGGTAGGCAGTGAATAAGGATGTACGGTTAGTACACCGTATTGTACCATGTTACGTTACCTTACCCTGTCAACATATTTAATCACTTTCTAATTTGTGGAGTTACAATAACAGTCAACAGGTGTGTAGTCCTTTATATAAAAGCAGGACTGCTGCATGGGATTACATTATATTGACATGTGTTTATGTTATATTGTTCTCTTGTGATCTACTGTACATAATGCAACCTTAGGACGAGTCGGTTCTCTACACCCACCAGAAGGTGGCAGTATTATCACTGTTATCGTTTGAGTATGCAGCGATCCTCACAGTGGACACATCACTGTTGTGTCTCTCGCTCTCTTTTGCATTCTTTCTTTAGCTCGATCACTCGCCGTCTTTGCTGACCATGACAGCACCGATTAAGTTCGTGTCCACATTTCGTCCGATGCGTAAACGTGGACCTGCGTCCGGCCTTGTACATTACAAATAACGCATCCATATCTGCTGCAGACACGGTGTGTTTTGGCCTGACTTGCATAAGAATTACTGTAGTTAACCGGTTTGGTTCCACAGGATGTTTTACAAATAGAGGCTGAGGTCTTGTTTGAGGACATATTTATCGAGGTTAGGCCACTATAGTGTTAGAAATCTGATTCGTCCCAGAAGTCCAGCGGCAGACCGCAACCATGGGCTTGTTGTCACCCTGTCTTCCTGTTTGTCTCGGCCTGTCTCCCTGAGGCAGTCCTGTGGGGTGACAGAGGTCACAGAACAGCTCATTAACCCCACCCCGACAGCCCACACATTGCTGCAGTCCTCAGGCCCTGGCTACACACACACACTCTCACACACACATTTTATAATGCTCCACTAATAGCACTTAAGTCGACTTAAGCCCACTCTGTAAGCAGTATGTTTCCTGGGACGCACCATGAGACACGTATGTGTCTTGTATGTTAAAATCACTGCATTTACATATGTTCCATCTTAAATTTGACATTCTCACATTTTCCTTACTTGTATGAAAAATGATAGTTAATACGTAGTTTGCATTTTTCTTCAAATAAACACCCTTTTTTTTTTTACATCTAATATGATCCAAATCCACACCGAGTAATATATGTACATATATATATATATATATGAGTATGAGATGTTTTATTCTGTCGCGCTGAACCTGTTGGCCAGATGTCTCGGGGCTCCAAGTCATTAATTGTTATGTTTATAAGGTATCTGAAAACACAGTGGGATATGGTGTTATTTTCCATGTTCAGACATCACTGTTGCAGTCAAAACATATTGGATAAGAAGAACAGCAGCACTTCAGGGGCTGGGAGATGCCTGGGAGCTGTTGTCTGGCGTCTCTAGTGGTATTATTCCCCCAATTGTGTGCATGTGAATGTGCGAGCGTGTGTGTGTACCCGTGTGCCTGCAAATGTTTCTGTTGACATGTTTGTCTATATGCTTCTGCGCAAAGGTGTGGCTTTATAATCCTACTTGCTTGTGCACATGTGCATGCATGCCATCGTCATTAAGGCTCACAGTAAATGAGCCTCCTCACTGTCCTCACAATGAACACTTAAGAGACAGGCTGTAATGTAAAGGAAAACAGCGACACATACACACACACACACACACACTAGCCTCATTTTCACCGGTACACACCTTTCTCCAGGGATATAAAATGCCCCTGCCTCTGCACACTGTGGGACATGAGTTTCATCCAAACTAGCTGCCGTCCTCAATAAAAACCCACGTGAGCAATCTCTGCAGTATAGATTTCCAGTTTCTCTGAGGGTATATTTTGTTCAGATCAGGTGTTTAAACTGCTCAATATGACAATAATTAGGCAGCACTGGAGACATGTGTTCTTTCTTATGTTGATCAGGGACATTGACCTTTAACCCCTGTCGTCCCCCCCCCACCACCGCACCCCACCAGTCCCACACGCCCCCGGCCAACCCCCCCCCGTCTTGTCCTGTCCAGCTCCCATCAGGAAGGATAGAGGGGGGATTGGACAGGCTTGGAGCTTTGCCTCTGGCCATCTCCCCTCCTCCCCGGAGAACAGAGGACTGAGGTGCCTTTAAACCACTGCGGCAAAAACCCTACCAAAACCCTGCAGTCATTAATATGCAAAAATGCAAATGAGTAGGTAATTAAGAGCTGGAGCTCTCTGGAGGCTCTTTGATTGCTAATGAATTCTAATCTGCAAAGAAAGGGGGGAGGGGAGGAGAAAAAGAGATGAAAGAAAAAGAGAAAACAACGAAAAAGAGAAGCCTCCACCCGAAATTTGTCATATCCATAAGTTTTCATATCGGATTTGTTTTTACCTGCAAGCTGTAATCTAAATCACTAGCTCGTACATGATATGCATACAGGCTGGGAGTATTTTGGGGGATATAAATGTATAATGAACAGCCTTCAAAACACATTTAAATCAAGTTTGGAGATGTATTTGTTGTATTTTCTTTCTCAGTAATGAAAATAAGAAGTCACGTTTTCCAATGCAGATCATATTGGTGACATGAGCATCGGTGGGCAGGGCTCTGTTTGTAATGGACACAGTGGAGTCATTGTGTGGATATAGCTAATTAGAGGTGAACATGACAGGCGGGCAGACACTTCTGACCGGCGGCTACCAAAGAAAATAGAAGGTCAGATATCTCAACTGTGTGTTATTTGCTGCAATAGCAGCTGTGTGCCGAAGTAAAGGAGATGTCATTTCATCACTTTTGTGAGCCATAACACATCCCCACTTCCACTCTAACTCATTCACTCTGTCACTCACACACAGACACACACACATACACTGCTGTTATTGTTGTTGCAGTGCTCCCACGACACCAACAATCTCTGCTTCCCTCCCCCACACAGGCTCACATCTATCTCCCTTTCACTCCCTTTCACTCCCTCTCTTCCCCCTCCTGTCCTGGGCAGCACTGACATGCCTACTTCAATTGATTTAGAGTCAATTCAGCTTCTGATCCGATTGTTATCATGTGACTTTTCGCACATGTCCCCCTCGATATATGACTACTGTATTATTTTCAGATTGGGGTAGAGATATTTTTTTTTGGGCTCAGGCAGGAATGCTTCTCTCTACTTTGCACTTTCTCTGTCTGATTGTGCCACTTTCTGTCTCTCTGTTCCTCCCTTAGCTTCCCATTCTTCATCTCTCAACACCAACAAAAAAAACAAACTCAAACTTAACCATCCCCACAGTCTCCTATCTGCTCTCTCCCTCAGCTGTACAGTCTGGCGGTGGGGCTCTCAATTGACCGGCTTTGTAAACAGGAAGCTGGTGTTCTGTCCGCTGTTACCTGGAGTGTGGGTGGCAGAACAAGGGGCAACCATACAAATGCACAGTAATGGGAATCCAAGATGGCAGGGAGGGGTCCCATAAAATCACCAGAGAGAACAGAGGAAGGCGGCATCCAAGGGGGGAGCCATTGTCAAATGAGAACAGACAGAAGTCAAAAGGATTGTTGATTCAATTTTTCCTTTAGTAAATAGATTGTTGGTTTGTGTGGTGTTTCTCCGTCTGTATTGGATCCAGCCTAGAACTGTAGTGTTTGGGAGGATTAATGTCATGAACAATCCCTCAAACTCATTTTCTTTCCCAATTTACGGTTTCAGGATAAGGGAGAGAGACACATTGCATGTTCTGCTGGCGGTGGTCCCATTAGTGATGAAGTGAGATCTGGGTTCATTGTGTCCCTTTTGAGTTTGGCTGTTTTGAATACTTGTTCCAATTCCAGAAGATAATGCTGTCCTCACTTGTTCCAAAACAACCGCTTCGCTCGTGTTATCCAACTGTAGCTGAAAGGGGGGAAACATAACCTTGTGGGCCGCTGCCCTGCTCAAATCACTCACTCCACACATTTTGTTTTTGTTGTTTAACATGCTGGAAGTCAGTGGAAGTTTGGGTGTTTTCTGCCAGGCGAGCTGTAATGGGGGGAAGAAGCTTGACGGGAGTCAGTTTATCATGAGCACAGAGAGCACAACAGATAGATTCCCCCTGTCTCCTCCCCTTCAGCACAGATAGACTCGGAGCATGGGCACTCAGCCAACACTATCAATCTATCCGCTCCTACCCCCAGCCTCTAACTCTTATTGGAGGACAGCTTCCAAAGGGGCAAGGAAGCATGAATCATAGCCCGGCTATGAGAAGCTGTTATGCCTCTAAATACACGTGTTGTGGCTCAAAAAAAACGACTCTGTTGCTTCGCCATTAATGACAATCTCACTCGTGATTGTCACAGCCCTGAAACAAAGTTGTAGCATATAGGAGGCTGTTCAGGGAGAGGGATTGTTGGTCTTGGCCTAGTTTTCTTGTCTGATCAGAAACCTGTGCACCTCTGCCCTTCCCCCACCCAAACCTAAGCCTCTACTATTACAGGCTGTGAGGGGCTCAGTGTGGAACGAGGTGAGCAGCTTGCCTCGCCACCGAGCTCTGTGTGCGTTATGTGTGGTGCTGCTGCCTATGCTGTATGTTTATCATCGTGTCTGTGTGTGTCTGTGTGTGATATAACCTGGTGATGTGGTTTGGCTTGCATGACTGGCTTCCTATATGAGCTGGGCAGGATGGCAATGAGGGTTAAAGGTGGATAACACGTGAGAGTGTTGACGCAGGTAGCTAGAAATGAACCCAGCTTTGAGAGCGTGGTCGAAAAAAACCATTGTGTTTTGATTGGATAATAAAGCAGCGAGAATCTTAGGTGACATCTTCACTATGATGCAGGATTGCCCTCTATTTGTTCTCCACAAAGCATTATTGATAAAAAAAAAAATCCAAAGAGGATTAACTACACATTATTATTCCTTTTATGAATTTATGTAATTCAAAATATGTGCACATAGATAGGTCATTAATATGCACAAATATATGACCGCTTAGCACCAATGTGCCAAACATATGCTAATTTTCCATGTGCATCTGTTGTTAATTACACATATGAGGCTGGGAATGGCTGGAAGGAATCATTGAGGGCATGTGGGACAGCATCCCTCCCCATTCTGCCTTTAACTGTCCATTGTACTGTGAATATATTTTGAGATTACAGATGACATGTTTGTGTTTTTTTCTTTGGTCCTTCCTGTGTAATGATGCTGTAAGCTTTTAGGTTGCCATGCGGTAGATTACCCATTGTCACTGTGGATAATGAAACAGGATTTTAGCATAAAAATTGAGCTTTTAGAGGTCATTATCTGATTTTTTTTTATGCCTGTGTTAATTGTGAAACAAACGAAATAGTGGACAGCAACATCGTCCTGTTCATATAGTCCAGGCTGCGCTATTATTTTGTAACAGCTGAATAGAATTGCATTGCTCAATATCAGGAATATCATATTAAACAAGCTATTGCCCTTGGCTCCAAAGTGGTACCACCCTAATTCACTTGTAAAAAAAAAAGAAGAAATTTGATGTCAATATAGTTTAAGAGAGGATAATGCTTTGAAACATATTTCTTTTGTCTTCAGCTCCTTGTTATCCAACGGATTTCTGTTTAACCTCGTGTCACCGATGCACTCAGTGTTCATTAAGGGGAAGATCCTCACTATATATATATATGTTTTTTTTATTATTTTTCTACAGCCCCCTCCCTCTCTTCAGCCTGGCTGCCCTTGTACATGCTCTCCATGTCAGACCCAGCTGTTACTACAAACTACTTGGAGGGCTTACAAGCCTCATTGCTAATACTGACAACAGCACTATTCTTACTCAAGGCCTAACGTCTACTGGAAAAAAAAGCGAGAATATGAGAGATTTTCTCTGCCTCCACTAAAAATTCATTTCCCCAAACAGATGTTTCCATCTGTTCGAATCTAATCTTTTGATTAATACATTCCTCAATGAAAGGATTCCAAATAGGTGTTAGATAAATAACTCAAGATGCTCTTTCTTTGATAGCTGTGATTATTTTCTGATGCTGCGGCTGTCTTTTGATTTTTCTTTTTTCTGAGTGTGTGTGAATACCTGTGTGTGTGTGTGTGTGTGTGTGAGACCAAACGTGAATGTATGCATGGTATGTTTGTGAAGGTATTTATGGTCCATATGTGCGTTTGTTTCCGAGCAGTAACCCCATTACATTCCTAAGACGGTCCATGAGACTAATTAATGTTCTGTGCCGAGGCTTTTCCTTCACTCAGGGGACACCCGATGGATTATTTACCTATATGTCCTATTGACAGCAAATCCCCCTCCCC
Organism: Anarrhichthys ocellatus; assembly: GCF_004355925.1. NCBI lineage: Eukaryota > Metazoa > Chordata > Actinopteri > Perciformes > Anarhichadidae > Anarrhichthys > Anarrhichthys ocellatus. Next base: position 5,261,016 of record NW_022280060.1, read on the forward strand.
AGTGGTGACCTCTGTGCAAATAGACAGTTTGAGGGATTAGGGTGTATGATAGCACTGGGCAGCTATGTACAATTTGCATGTGCCATGTCTTATTTTTTTTTAAATGACAGCTCACACCCAGGACATTGGCATCCTGCTCACATAGTGACTCAAACGATACGTGAGTCACCGTGGGCCTTTGTAGTGGTCCATATAGTGACAGCCGTGTGCTAAGAAATCTGTCTGTTTCTGAAGTTTTCTGTGTTTTTTTGTTTTCTGTTTTGCTAATTCATATATACAACAGTATAATGTTGGAGGTTGAAGACCAGAAACAAAGCAGGGTCATCTTAACTTCCCTCTGCTTTGACAAGGTTTGCCCTCCGGTTAGAAACAACAGCTGGACAGCTAGACACTTAAAAAAAAAAAGTGTGTTTCTGTGTGAGGGATGTGTGTGTGTGTGTGTGTGTGTGTGTGTGTGTGTGTGTGTGTGTGTGTTAAATAAAGGTAGGAAACACATTAGGGTCCAAACCTTTTCCATAGTTCTTTCTCATCATGGTGACTGAGCGGCAGTTCGTTTTAGATATGTATCTTTTGGTATTGTTATGTTGTAAAAGCAGCATTCTTAACATTATAGACACATTTGCGTTGCCTTTGCTGTTTGAACTGTTTTCTCTGAACTATTACCCCCCACCCCCCCTACTCTGTGATCCTATACTCTGTGCTCTCCCTCCCCTCCCCTCCACTCAGCTCTGGAGCAGGCAGTTACCAAGGCTGTGTTGGTCTTATGTTTAACAGCTCATTCACAAAAAGACTGGCTTAGAAAGTAGAGCAGAAACAATTAGTGTATTAATCGACAGATAGAAAATTAGCAACTTGAATAACCTTTGAATTGTTTCAGTCAGTTTTCAAGCAAACATGCCAAATCATTTATTGTTCTTGCTTCTTAATTGTGAGGATTTTATGCTTTTGTTCGTCATATTTGATAGTTAACTGAATATTTTGAGGGTTTGGTCTGTTGACTGTTAAAACAAGCAATGTGAAAGAAATCCCCTTGGTCTCTGGTAAACTATATATAAACAATTAACTGATTAATTGAAATAAAAAAAAAAAGATATTAATCAGTGATGAAAATAGTCCTAGTGGAAATTATGTTTATGACAGCAGTTGATCATTTTAAAGTATATTCAGATGGATGAAATATTATTTTGGATCCAGATAATAATTGGATGTTAATTTGAACATATACAAATATGTGCACGTAAGTCTGAATAGTTCTCCTTCATATTAATCCATAAGCTGTATTGTAAAATCATGATATATTCATAAAATATACATATATACATATAAATCAGCTTATGTCATATGATATAAAGAAAAACGTGTTTTAAATATAGTGTCATTTAAATGTTGAGACAAAAAATACAGTAACAATTAAAATAGTAATTTAGTTTATAGTTGCCTTTGTTCTTGTAATGTAAATCAGTAAATCTAAATAATTTAAAGCCGTGGGTTGAAAATATAGTTTTTTGTTTTGTTAAAAAAAAAGGGAAAGAGGACACAGCAACCAAAGTAATAAAATGATGTCAGCGGGCATGTTGGCGCCCCCCCCCCCTCAGCCAGCTTCCCTGAGCACACAGGGAAAGTGAGCGTCAAGAAGAAGGCGGGCTCAACTTGGATTTCTGGACGTTCGATGGCTGCCACTGCTGTCAATCAAGCGCACACGCTTCCCCATTGGCTGCGCTCTTTCGCATTTATCGTGCCATCTCGCCAAGCTGCTGCTGTGTAATCGCAGGTAACTTTCTTACGATAGCCTTCCGCTGGACGACCTAGTGCTCGTAGCGCTCTCGCATTTTGAGGAATTGCAGATACAGAACACAAAACCGAGCGTCGGCATTAGACATTACCGTCGTTTTGGCCACCGGAAGACGCCAAAGCTGTATTTTTTCCTCCGTGAAAATACCCCGTCTCTCAAAGGCGTTTGAAATCGGACACCGCTGGCATTGAGGCCCTCACTTTTTTTGTGCGGAGGGATACGTTGTTGCGTCTGACAATGTGGACGGAGGTGGTGAAGATGTCTACGAGAAGAATGAAATCATCTCAGTTGTAACAACAGGGGGAAAAAAAGGAAGACGCGAGATTAGTTACTATAATAGATTTGTTTGCACTCAAGACTTGTAACGTTGAAGCAAACACGTGGGCGCAGCGTGAAAAGCAGGTTTTTACCGGGACAAAAGGAAGACATCTACGCTGCTCCAATGCGTTTCATGCACTGAGGTCGAAATTCTCTTGAAGTTTTATGTTTTTCCCCTCGCGAGTCTCCGCTTTTCTTTTTACTGTTGGATATCAGACACTTGGAGAGGAGAGGTAAAACAAAACACATTCTTTCACTTCACGTTTCGGGGGAAAGTTGCATGAATTCGACGGGTTTCACTGACAACCTATTTTGACGCCTGCAATTTTTTGAAAAGTTTTTTTGGGAATGTGTTGGTTAAAACGGAGAGGGGGGGGGGGGGGAGTTTTTTTTTTTTTTTTTTTTTTTTTTTTTTTTTTGTCTGGGTTTGAGGTGGCGAGCCAAGTGTGTGTGATGGTCTCCGCATCGACCACGGTAGAGGAGGAAATTACTCCTTTGTTCTGCAATAAAAGACCCCACTAACGTAAAGTGTTAGTCCTGCAGAACAAGCCTCATTGTGTTTGTTTTGTAAATCGCGTGTCTCCGCCACGAGCTGTAGCCAGAATGTGGAAATAATGAAAATGTGTATAATGTTGCTGAGCATTTTTTTTGGGGGGGGGGGTGGGGCTGAACTTTATGTTGTGGAGGCCTAAACGTGTATTTTCCACACTAAGCCAGACACAAACTTTCCATTAAACCCCCTTTTGGTAGCCCTTTAAACATTCCTTTATGGAAGCGTCTGGCCACCAGCTAGACTTTTATTTTATTGCACATTTGGCAGGAAATTCCTCATGCTCCCCCCCACCCCCCCACACACACTCAACTCCCCTCCTATTGCAACGACTTGAACCCTAATATGAGAGAGAGAGGGCTCACTATTTTGTTGCATGCAAGTTTTGGAGCTCTCCTTCTCCAGGGTCACGACTGTTGCACTTGTTTATTTATACATATCTCTATATATATATTATACATAATTTGTTTTCTCCACGAGGCCGCTACTGTAGATTATGGGGTGTTTGTTAGTCTTCAGGATGTCAACACGCTTCAGGATAAATGGTGAATGGGTTAGTTGTCAGCTCGGCCCTGAATGTGGCCTAGATGATCAAATAAGGTACAGCCTGCATCCTGTGGTGATGTTTACTGTCATTGTTATAAACTATTTGACCCAAAAGTGGGTTATTATAATTTATAATAATGTGTTTCTGGCACGAGACATTCACATCGGGGGGGGGTTCTTTTTGGACAGGATTTGAATCAACTGTTGAATATGCTTCTCTGGTTGTTCCCAAAGTCATAGCATTGCCATAAACACTTGTTATATTTACTTACTTTGCTTTTATTTTTATTTTATTTTATTTATTACATATGACCGGGGTAATAACACCCAAAACAAGTACAATCCACGCGGGCAAAAAAATGTGCTTTCAAATTAGAAATATCTAGAAGTCAATATGTTATTACATGTTTGTGTGACAGGTAGGAGCCTTATTATAATTAGATTTGAAAGCCATAGAATATAATCGGAGGTAGGCACGTGCATGTAAGTCGTGTTCAGAATTTAAATGAAACATTTTAGTGTGTTTTTTTTTTTTGGCATCTGTTTGGCTCAGTGGTTGTCTCCACTGGAGGTGCATGCTCGTTCATGGAGAATGACCTGCCTTCTCTGCCTTGTGTGGGGTGACAAAGACCCCTAATCTGCTCGCTTCAAATATTGATCCAGCAGTAGCTGAAGATGCCATTTTGTTACATTAAGCCCCTCTGTGTGCTCTACTCCTTTTTTTTTTTTTTTTTTTTAACCCAGTGGTCAAATAATGTCTGCAAATGTTAAGTTTATTTTAGTGCTGTGTGTGTGTGTGTGTGTGTGACCCATTTTGTCTTAGATTTGGCCATCTTATCCAAAAGTTTGGAAAAGCAATGACAGCCATGTTCTTAGCCTATTTACACTTGGTGTGTGTGTGTGTGTGTGTGTGTGTGTGTGTGTGTGTGTGTGTGTGTGTGTGTGTGTGTGTGTGTTCACTTCCTTCCCTTGTCTCAAGGTTACATTAGTTGTGCTTGCCTGAGTTCACTAGACTTGGACTGCACTGTTTGTTTCTTGGGTTATTTTCATACATGCAGAACATTATTTATGACATTGTAATGCTTTTGTTTCTCTTGCTTTGAAGTGGTTCCTAGTTTATACATTTTTATTTCCCTGACATACATTTTAATAATCTGAGCTCCCCTTTTGTTTACATTTTACAACTTGCATTTCCTCTATAAAATCCATCCCTTTTTCTGTTTGTTTTTTTTTTTACATCAATTTAGGTTAGTGTATTACAAAAGAGGCTGTAAAAGCACACCACCTGTTGGTGTCCGAGTGCCTCTCTTCCTCCACTCGCTCCCCTTACCACTATAGTTCCCCCGTAAGGCTTGCAGATCCGCCGCTCGGCATCAGAGAGCGGCCTCGGGCTCGCGTTGGAATGCGAAACACAGGGTAAATCCAGTATTCACGCTCACTGTGTCATTTGACAAGGTTCTTTCTGAGTTGACATATGGTAATTTGATAATGACGTGTTTGCGTACAGTCATTAGCGCTGCCTTTTACCCCTATTTCCTTGGGCTAACAATAGTCTCAATTATGTCTAATTGTAAATGTATTACACTCTCTTTTATGTAGCGATGAGCGACATATGGCCGTGTTATTTGCCAGGGTTGTGTAAAATGAAAGATTTTTCTTTCCCCCCCGTTACGTGGTAGTGATTTGACTAAGGGGCAAAGTATTCATCATTTCATGGCAGTGTCTCCTCTACTGCTTTGATGGGAAGGCAGTGTCTGACTGAAGCTAGCATTTTAAAGTAGCCCCAGCTAAAAGTGTAGCGCGTTAAGTTGCCCAATGTGGTCTGTTTTCCCTCATCGGTCCGTAGTAATTTGAGCAGTATGTTTTGGCCAGCTGAGACTCAATAGACGATTGTTGACTTTATATATATATATATATATATAAATCCTTGCCTCTCATGTATGGATGTATATTTTTAAAATATAAGTTTGATGCATTGGCAATAAGAAGAAAGTTGCTTTGTTTTTTTTTCTCAGGAAAAATGCTGACTTAGCCCTACATTGATACTTTACCATATTTACCAATATGACTCATCTCTAGGGTTGTGATAAAGCAAAGAGAGAGTAGTTTGAATCATTCATTACCATCACCCTCTGTTTTTTTAAGAGATATATGTAAATTCTCTTTGTGCTTGCTAGTGCCATTAAAATCCTGTATCTGCAAATTTCTCTCATAGGGTTTATTAGAGACTGAAGGGTATGAACGAACAGCAGCAAAGAATGGCTGCAGTGGGAACTGACAAGGAACTCAACGACCTCCTGGATTTCAGTGCGGTAAGCGAGTGGGAGAGCAGTCTGGGTGGTTCTGGGTGGCAGTGGTAGGTGGGTGGCATTGGGAGAAAAGGGCTAAAGAGAGTGCGATACAGGTCTGGGTCTGAGCAGGGGAGAGCTGGAGGTCTCAATGACAGAAGTGGGGAAAGGGGAGCGCAAGGAGAATCAGTGGGGAGATTCATTTCTCAAAATCTGCAACACAAAATTGGATTTTACTTTTTTTTTCTTTTTTTAACAATAGGTTTTGTCAGCCCAAGATATTTCCATCCTTCATTCTTGGCATGCAAAGGTAGTGCTGATTACATCAAAGCATGGCAAGTAAAACACTGCTGTACCACAGGGTGACTGGTAAAAATGAATTCAGGTTTTAATATATGTAGGTTATTCAATAATGTAGGTGATGCAGAGACACAGCAACAAGGAAGTGGATCCTCACTACAACGAGCTGGCATCCACCGTAAAAAATGTAAATAGTGAATCAGGAACAACCACAGGAAACTGCGGAAATAATTTCACCCTTGTTTGTCTTGTTAAAAGTATTTGAAGTGGAAATATTGTTCTATATGAATTGGGTTGCGCAGACAGCTTCTGCATTTCTTTTTTTGTCATAGTTTTAGTCTTTTAGGAAGACATTTTCACAGAGATGCTTTCAGAGGAATCCTCCAGACATTATCTACAAAGAGGATGGAGGTATTCTGTTCAGCCTTTATTTACCTGTGTTTCATGTTGTTGTGAAGCCTTTTCTTGAGCTTTACGCGACATAAACATCTCACAGGCCCAATGGAGCTGTGATACTTTTTTCCCCCCTTTTTTAAATAAGCCGAATAGCTGGTAAGGCTAAATTTCCAGCTCTGGATAAATACTATATAAGGGACACAACAGGTAATTCCAAACCGATGCTCCTAATGAATATTTGTCAGCAGACTTAATGTCCCATGATATTTTCTGACAGGGTGCAGTCGATTAATACTGAAGTACTAGCTTTTTCTTTGTCATTTTCTTTCTTTTTCCTTTCTTTTGTTATTTAGGCATTGTTGTGCATGAATTGTGTTGGTGGAGCTTCATTATATTGACTTGCACGATTCCGTCAGCTGCTTTGTTAATGTCCTTTTATTCTCTGCCACATCGTCGGTATTTATAGGAAACCTTTTCCCCCCATGAAAGAAACGCACTCGTCGTGAAGGGGCTTTGTGGGAGGTTCTCATTAGACAGTTCGGTTTGTGTCAGAAAAGCTCAAATTGATCGGCTGCCAATTTGTATCAGCAGATGTTCCGTTTAAATATGAACATTGATAATTGGGTGCGAAACTGTCAAATTGTACAAACAAATTTTCCTCTTTGTTTTATTTGCTGGCTATTCACAGAAACGCGTGCTAGATTGGATGTGGAATAAAAAACTAAATGGAGATATCTGCGACCGAATAAAACCAAAGATGGTGTCCAAGTCGGTCACGTAGACCTAACCTGTTAAAAAGAGAAAGAAGAGAGAGAGATCAGATGTGGTTGTGGCAGATTGTGTTTTTGTGTCCTACTTTAGAAAAGGGTTTGGTTTGTACAGGAGAGTTTGGCCACCTCACTGAAAGATGCCACATAGATATCCAGACCACATCATAGCCTCATGGTAAAGCCCACAGTGGCTCTGTGACAAAAGCCACAGCCTCATCACAGGGTTTAAAGTTGATACTGCAGGATCAACTTTTTATATGAAAATATGCCTGAAAGGTTTCATTTCAAAATGCTGTATATTTGTTTGGGGGGCGGGGAAAAAAATACAGAGATTAGTTATTTCTGGAATGTGGCAGTTTGCATGTGTATAACTTGACAGTTTTCATGAGCATGTCTTAGTGTTACGCTAGAAGTCGTCTTAATAATGGTGGAATCACATGTTTAAAGAAAGTTAATATCTCACTTTAGACTCATCTAAAACTGAAATGCCTACACACACACACCCACACACCCACACAAGGACTGAGCGACATGTGTATGTGATGTCATTTATTAGTGGAAATAGGATGTGTGAAGTGTGCCATCCTTACCTTTGTTAGTTAAGGCATCTTTCCTCTTTTGTCTTGTAGATGTTCGCGTCTCCAGTAGCCAATGGGAAGAACAGGACAATGACACTCGCCAGCAGTCAGTTTGGGGGATCAGGTAAGCTTTCAAAGCACTCACTCACTGCGCTGCATGTCTTGGCAGCGGTCGTTGATGTAAATGTACTTGTTTCCCCCCCGAGTGACTTTAACTGACAGGACTGTGGCTGCATGTGTGTTTTTAGTTTTCACATTAAATGCAAATATTTCAAATGATCATGAAAAAGATATTCCTCACGTTGCTCTTTTGGTATCGAGCACGCAGAGGGTTTCAGTTTTGATTGCCCCAGTTTTGAGATCGCTGCCTCCGTTGGTGCAAAAGTTTTAAATTAGATTTGTGGTGCTCAAAGCTTTACAAAGATTAATTTTGAAAAACTCAATCTCCAGTTTAATCCATTGACATCGCTGATGACAGATTTCATTTGAGCAATTTGCTACAAAAGAACAAATGTAGGAAATTAGTTGTGCTTGTATTTGTTTATTCAACTATGGAGTCGTTAAAGATATAGATATCTATATCTTTTATAAAGGATTGATACTGCAGATTTTTTAATATCCACACGTTCTATTTTAACATCTGTCTGATTCTTTCCCCGTTTCTTCAGCTAGTCTTTCTTTTTAAAGTGCAAAGTAGCTGCAGTTAACTAACCCCCTTTAAGCACCTGAAGCCTTTAAGTGAGCTTTTCTCTCTTCCTGAATGTTATTAGTAAGTCGTGTTACTTTCGTTCCTCTGTCACCCTTCCAAACTGCCGTGTGAAATCGAGTCACACTCCCCAGTGTTCCCCAGAGTGAGAATTTGGCCACTGAGGAACAAAGGCAAAAAAAGGGGCTTATGGACTTGAAACGACTCCTCCACCCTGAAGTGTAAAACACTCCTCCCCCAACACGGCACAGGGCTCTTACCCCCACTGATCTGCAGGAAATGGCTCGAGTCCGAGACAATGTCCCTCACCCCTTCGCTCGCAGCCTCTTAAACTGGCCCAGCATGCAGCGAGCGGCCAGAGTGGAAGAGAGAGCTCGTTGAATAGAGGGATCAGCCTGTGGAAGGCAGGATTCTGTTTGTTTCTATTACAGCAGGCAATTACTAAGCAGTGAGGAGTTAATTCCCCCCCCCCCCCCC
>NW_022280060.1:5269836-5276313 GCF_004355925.1 Anarrhichthys ocellatus
CCCCCCCCCCCCCCCCCCCCCCATGTCCCAAAGTGTGGCCCCTCTGTTATTGACACCTATTTTAATGCAATACTTCAAGCTGTCCCATTTCACTTGGGGGGGAAATCTGCACGTACCATCTAAGAGCACTTGGGAGTCAAAATGCAGGAGTTTCTTGTCGATCTGTTTCATGTTCTAACGCAATAAAATGCAGTCTGTGTATATGAGGAAGACATCTCATTTAGACAGACGGGATGTTTTAGGAAGGAACTGGAAGAAAATTGAGTGAACGTGATTTATTTTTTTAGATGAAAGGACTGTGTTTCGTCAACAGGACCGTCTTTTGAAACCACCAAGAGACAGCTCATTATTTCAAAATACAATATGGCTATGGGCTAACCTATTTATTGTATAAATGATGACCATTAAAGAACAATGTCCGTCTATGATGTCACTTAGCCGGCTTGTATATTCAGGGGCCCTGCAGCGCGGGAACGGCAGCAAGCAGCCTAGTGGCCCACCAGACCACCTCTATTCATCAACACAAAAGTACTCAGAGGGGTGCTAATTGCATTAGGCGTCCTTCTCCCTTCCTCAGAGAGAGAGAGAGGAAGAGAGAGAGAGAGGGAGGGAGGGAGGATTGGCAAGAAGTGTGGGATGTTTGAGAAGTAGGGGAGGCAGAGTGTGATAGTGTGTGGTGGGAGCTGGCCAAGCCTTCAGGCAGGCGTCCCCTCTGTCACCTCTGCAGCTGCTGGCAACGTCTCCAATCCCCTTCTCACACACACGGGACGCGACAGGCTCGCCTCCCTTAGATCACAACAAACAACATTGTGAATTTACACATGTGGTCTCTCCTGGTAGCTAGCTTACTGGTTGCGTTGTTTGACTTTTGCACTCTCGGCTGTATACCTGCACACGCCTGCAGTATTGTGTCATGTATTTGGCTGTGCTTGGGTGGGTTGTAGTTGGAAAGTCTAAGCCGGCCAAAAAAAAAAGAGGAAATCTCAAAGGAGAGTGCTTTCCTTCTTCAACTAAATTAGATGTTTTCAGAGCCTGCAGCCACAAGAAGGCTTTGTGGCAGAGAATAAATATGTTTCTGGGTGACTTTCACTGGAAGCACATTCACACTAGCCATGCCAAAGTCTGGATGGATGTGATACACGCCCAGAGAACCTGTTGTGTTCATGCCAGCCCCATGTCTTTTACATGTCTTATGGGTGTTTCTAATTAGTAGATTAAAACAGGGTACTTTCTATCTTATCTTATTTTCCCAGTTTGACCATCATGACAATCGACTGTTTGAATCTTCATCACCTGCTTTACTTTTGTTCTTTATGTAGCTGACTGTCAGCTGTCTGAAGATGGAATAGATTTTGGTATTATTTGTAAGTTAGCATGAGCTGCAGTGCTCGAGTACTCTGATGCTGTCTTGAAATAATCTTGGATGTCACACTGTGAAAGCTCATTGAAATTAAGCGTTTAGTGGTAATGGCCACTTAGGTTTTGTACAATCCTTTTTTTCCTCACAATTAGCATCAGAAAATGTGGAAATGTCAGACGGTAAACATTTCAGCACATCCACTAAAGCTGTGTGATGTAGCCAAAATCACAATATAGCATGTTTTCTGGTAATTCAATAACTATATGAAATCTATATGAAATAACCACTCTTGTGTGAATTAAATATGTGACGAATGAAAAAAGTACTGAATATTTTCTCATTTAATTAAGAACTTTACTGCAAAAGAATCAGATCTTCTGAGTAATTTGCTTGAGTTTCTTGTTATCAATTTAGACAACGCACTTGTTACTTACGGTATCTCAATATATGATTTCATTACAATGTGATTAAATCTGAAAGAGGATAATCATGTTGAATTATCTCGCTCAGCCCTAACCTCCACCGGTATTTATAATCCAAGGTAATGATAGGTTTCATCTCACTGTTGCGAGACGATACACTAGTTATGTTGTTATCCACGGTTAAAGGAAGATTGTCGAAGCATTAAAAGCTTGTCTGCTTCCACCAGTAAGACGTAGCCGCAGAAAACTAAGCTGTCAGAGTACGTAAGGAGGTGGGACGCCGCTACGTCAGCATCACACGGACTATTGTATGACATGATAATCAATTGCAGCTATTTGAAAGGCATCTACGGTGTGTGAGAGCTTTATTTTTTCTTAAGTATATCTTGGACAGCAGCAGTGCTGGCCGACTGGAGAAATGAAAAGCTCAATATTGAAGTGATGAAATAAAGCCCAGATGGGGCAGATCTGTGTTTGTCCTTTTAGATTTCATTGAGAATGCAGAAAGTGTTCACAGCTATTCATTTTTTTTAGGTCACAGGCGAAGGGTTGGTTTAAAACAAAGTACTAAAAATATTTGTACTGGCCAAAATAATTGATGTAGGAGTATATCTCTGACCTACTTTGAATGGTACAGAACATATCTTGCTTTTACAATTAGACTTTAAAACCTGCTTACTTGCTTGTACGAGAGCAACGTACCACAGGATATAAATATCCCAAATCTAGTGTCTAGTGTTGCATTTGACCCCAATGTGTTATTTCTACAGCATTTGAAGCTTGTTGGGAACGTTATTCTGCATTATTTTATCAGTGTAGTTGTCTGCGGTGTGAGTTTTGTGTTTTTGATATTACACGTGATGAGAGATTAACAACAACAACAGGAAGGTCTCTCTTCTGGCATAGTGGGGCTCCCCTAGCCTGGCTGAGCGTCGGTGTCACCTCAGCAGCTCTCCACCTTATTTTAATTGCCTCAGAGTTAATTACTCCAGCAAGTGTGAAACAATGTTGTCAGACTTCTCCTGCACAGTCGCGCTTTCGCTCGATCCTCTGCACCCCCGCTGGCCAAATGGAGGCGAATGTGTGTTGTATTGAAAATGGCTGTGAACACTGTGAAGTTATTCCTCCTTGTTTGCTTGGTAGAGCCACTCGGTGCAGGTTCTTGTTGACAGTGACGGTTACATTTTTTTTTGAGGTTACCTGTACGTGTGAAAATACTTTGCGGTCTGCCAGCAATTTGGAAGAAGAGTGTCTTTAAGTGGAACAAAGAAACTTGAGTTAAGATGCATCTATTTATTGCAAGACTGGAAGTAGCTCATTGTTGATGTCTCTCTTCCTAAAGTAGATTTTTTTTATTTTTTTTTTAAATGTGGTATTACTTCTTCCTGGCACCAGGTTTTGGCTCAAGTGTCTTCATACAAAGTCTGTCATCTTTATTTAGCAGCGAGCCCGTCACCAGTGTCCTGTGCCATTGGACATGGTTGACGGTGGCGCGGCGCTTTATTAGCGCCGCGGCCTCTCAGCTGGGCCGATGTGACAGTGAGCGAGGCTGATCTTTTGAGGTCCCCTCTCCTCCCTGCTTGCCTGATTCTCCATGCCACTGGCATCAGCTCCATAGATCACGGCTGTCGCAGCGTGTGTAGGTGCTTGCACCGCTCTGTTAGTCTCATCACTCATTCTCACTCGTCAGCCAGGCTGCTGATCTCGCCCAGACCCCTCTCACTCTGCCATCCCTGTTGTCTCTCTCTCTCTCTCTCTCTCTCTCTCTCTCTCTCTCTCTCTCTCTCGTCCCCTTGCTTTCTCCTTCCACCCGCTCACTCTCTCTTTTGCTTTCTCACACACATTTTTTTAATTAGGCAAAAATCAAAGGCGAAATATGAATATTCATAAGGAAACCGCATTAATATGCACAATTATGCAAATCAGCATGCAATTAAGGCTCGTGTCTCCAGAGAGCCTGGATAGCATTAGTGCATAAGACAGGGAGAAGGGGATGATGGGGGTATTTTGGAGTTTTCTGCTCCACCAGTCTTTTGGCTGTGTTTATTCCTTTGTGCCACACATCGGCCTTTTCTTTACCTAAAACATTGAGGTTCATATTTTGGCTTAATGCATTTTTGTTTTGTGTTACTTCACATGTTTGTATGTGTCAATTGGATTTGAGTGGAATTTAAGTTATCCGCTTGGATTACATTAAGGATGTAAATGGTTAATTTTGTGCTATTCAGTAACCGTAATAAACACTAATGGGTACACTGAGCAGCATATCAAGGTTTTTTTAATTTTTTTAATTTTTCCAGAAATGGTGTAACATTGCATCTTGAATGCGACAGTGTTGTCTTTGATCAATAGTGATGCTTCCCTCTTGGCTCGCACAAGCCCATTGTGGCCACTTAAGGACATTCAATGTGTAGAGTAGGACGTGGTGACAGGTTCCCTTGATAAGACTCCAACATCAGGGCATTTCTACATATCTGCAGTGACGCATAGGATAATGATTATATACTGTCATTTGGGGATTGCTAACATCGTTACATTAATCCAACCTGCCTTTCTTTTATTTATTTTTTTGAGTCTTTCATCTGTACTTCAGACTAACTTGCTGATCTCCCTACCCGTCAGTCTTAACAATATGTCTTCTTGCAGCAATAGACGAGCGCAGCGGCTCTGGGTCTTGGGGCTCAGCAGAACAGAACAGCCCCTCTTTCAGCCAAGGACGGGTAAGATCTAAACACACACTCGCACTCTTGAGTCGCACACAATTTTAAGTTTGGAGATCTAAGCATTAACACCAGATGCCATGATATTGTCACACATTCAGTTAATCAGTCGGCCACACACACACACACACACACACACCCTCTCCCCCTACCAGCACAACAGCTTAGCACCGTTTCATGCCGTGTGCCATGTTTGATTTGAAGTGGTAGTTTTACTCTCTACCTAATAACCTTGGCTCAGGATCCTGCATTGGCAAGCTCTCTGGTAGCCCAGAACCTCTGTGGAAGCCCACCGGTAATTGCAGCTTCACATCCGCTGTAACTGTCTTGGCACAACTCTGTGTAAATACAAGGAACATGGGGTGAAATAAATGCAGCAGGCTTTGATTACCACAAGTTGATAATTAAGAAAGTCGGTTTGAATCCCCCGAGCTGATGCAGATTTGTTTGGCATGGATCCTATTAGTTAGACAGAAAAGCAGAGGGAGGGTGCTCACTAAGAAAGTCACATAGGTGCGCTGACAAGACCACTAAACATTGTTTATCATTTGGGTGTGTTTGTTAGCCTGCCCAATGTTGGAGCCGGCATGATTTAATTACATTTTTCGTTTCTTTAACGTTACTCATGTTGTTATGTGTATATCATTGTTCCCTCAGGGCTATGGTGAAGGACCCCACTACGAGCATGAAGGCTTGTCCTCTCCGTTCATCAGTGCAGGGGTTGCAGGTATGTTGGGGCTATTTTTTTACCAAGTGACTCTTATGTGGTTAAAAAAATAAAACGCTTGATGAATTGTTTCAGCACTTTAACAGAACGAGTGTATAAATTCCCTTCTCTGTGATGGAGGACATGTTGCCTGGTCACACTAAAATAATCATGTTGATAATGGCCGATCCGACTGTTGTGCGTACTTTGTTTTCTGGGTGTTAAAATGTGTATGTGTCTACATGGATGCGCGTGTGTGCCTGTGTTCATTCGTTGAGTGTTGGGGATGTTAGAGCAGTGAAGCAGAAACCTTCCCCAGGGTTTTGTCTGGCAGGCGGCTTTATGCAGCTGAGCGTACTGAAAAAGGGGAGGGCATCCCTGGACTTTTTGTACTGAAACACAATAAAAAAAAAAGGAAGCTACTTTTCATTTGTTTTAGCACACACCATTGCCTCTTAATGTGTCTGGATAAAGCTCATGGTTTCACTCATTAAAGTTCATACAATCTTCACTTTTATCTTGCAGGCAAAAATGAGAGGCCGCCATACCCTCCCTTTGTAAGCCAGGTATGTGAGCATTTTTGCTTATTCCTTGCATCTCCCTGCAAGGTTATATATGCGTGCGTGTGTGAGGAGCTAAATTCATGTAATGCATCATGTAAAGGAAGCTCTGTTTTCTCACTTCTGTTTTCACGTTAAACACTTTGAATTAACTGTCTTCATTTCCTAGAAGAGAAGCGGTTTGTGCTATCCCACGCCCTCGTAAGTAGTTAATTGTAAAACCTTGTTTCTCCATCTTTCTCCATTCTTCTAGCCTGGTTTTCTTCCTGGCGACATAGCGATGCCCAGCCCAGATGCCATGTCCCCCTCTGGCCTGAAATCTGGCTCCCAGTTTTATCCGTCATACCCCAACAACCCAAGGAGAAGGCCGCCTGATGGAGGTATAGGTACGACAACTTGATTTCATTGTTTTTGTATTCAAATTGTTCAAATGTTCTTGTTTTGTCTGACCACTTTTGTCTACATACGACAACTCTTTCCAATACAAAGGTTAATACAGATGAATGCACAGCAACATTCATTCACACTGACAGACATGCACATACACACACTGCCTCACACATGCCTTAGTGTGTTTGGTGCTTTGTGTTCTCCTCTGTTGTTGGATTTAGAGCACAGGAATAAATTGCACCTGAACTGACAGACCATTGTCAGATGTGTCTTTGCTAAGTCCTTATTTGTGTTTCTCTCTCTCGCTCTCTCTCTCTCT